>NC_048893.1:68657392-68686146 GCF_011077185.1 Oxyura jamaicensis | reverse complement strand
CTTTTTTTTTTTTTTTTTTTTTTTTTTTTTTTTTTTTAGCCAGCATTGTCATAAACAGGTCATAAACATTTGTATCTGAACACTGCCAATGCAGCATGCCCACTTCCTCTGCACAGATGAAGGATCAGCAGCAGCACTTTCTCCTTGTCCAGTCATAGTTGTATAGATGATGTTTTAACTTTATTAAGACTTGCTTTATGACAGAGCAAGCTTTCTTGTTCAGCATTTGTCACATTTAGCAACAGGAATAACACGAAGAGACAGTTATCAATTTCTGGGTTGCTAAAGATTTGCAGCGCTAACTGGGTATGCAAGAAAAGAGATGAATTGTGATATATGATCCTGGTATAGGTCAGGATGAACAATGAAGGAGTAAAGAAGGATGTAAAAGGAGGTTTATGGAGATAGGTGCTGAACTTACTCATTGTGTTGTGGAAAAGGGTAGCTATAAATGTGCTACTAAGGTAAGGAGTGAATGGTTGCTTTGAAGTCAAGCCTGGCTGCCACCATTGTCATGAGTCAGTTCAGACTTGGAAAGTGCCAGGCTGCCAGCACAAGAAAGGGCATGATGCTGGGGCATTGCTGTGTACTCAAAAATGTGGTCTGCAGAAGCCAGGGTTGCTGCCAAAATTATGTGTGGAACCACAGCCTGTGGTCTGATGGTATCAAGACTTCGGTGGCAGTCTGGGCTTATGACTTCCCAGCTCCCTTCCCTGTCCCTCACTGCACATTCCTGCCTCTGTGGTATAGCACACTGCCCACTCAGTTGTGCTGATAAATCACTTGCATAGCAATGCTATAGAGCAGGTCAGAAAGTCTAAAAAATAAAAATAAAAAAATAAAAATCTGAAGGGCTTGAGATTTTGGGAGATGGCTAGCCTATTTAATCTGAGGCTGCAGCTCTCTGACATAAAGTATGGCAGCATACTGGCTTGAAGTTTTTCACCTCCACTTTTCCCACCCTATGACTCCTCTGCATTAATTCTGTCCCCTCAGTTGTACCACACAGCTGTCCATGCAGTGTACACAGTGTACCCTGGACTTGCACAGCTAGAGCAGGGGCATTTATTTGGCACTTGTTCTGCTTTGTTTCCATTGCCTTGAGTGGGGCAGCTCCCATGGGCTGTGCTGGTGCAGGTGGGGGCCTCACCCCTTATGCCACCCACTGCTTGATTCAATTGCCCAGTTCACAGTGTCTCGTTTTTCTCACTCCAGCTTTCTGCCTTCAGCTTTATACTTTCTCTTAAGGCAGAGCCGCAGTCTGCCCCACACATTTCCAGGTTTATTCCTGGTTGCAGTTGGTCTCACCAAGTAGGAAAGTATGAATTTGCAACCTTGTGGTTATTTTTATATAAGAATGTCTTAATACATGGTGGATGTTTGAGTCTAGCTTTCGATGTTTTTCAAACGGTGTCTGTATTTTGATTTTTAATTTGCCTCTGAGCAAGACTGTCTACAAACATTGGCCAAATCTGCCTATCTGGGACCTGGAAGGGGTCCCTGGAGAAAGCACTTCAAGTCATTTATTCAGCACTGGCTGCTTTTACATTTGGCTTGAAGTCTGACAACTTTCCACCAGACCTGCAGCATAGTAAAGCACATCCTTTCTATGACAGCAGGAGAGCCAAGGAGCTAGCAGGTTGCAGGAGTGAATGCTATAAAACAGATGTTATTAGTGGGCTTCACTAAGGGTGGGAGGCTGAGTACAGTAGCCTTATTACAACCTCCAAGGTGGGCCACAAGATTGCTGTCTTATGAGCAAGCTGCGCCTGCAGTATTTGGCTCAGCATTGCATCCTGAAAATTCCAGTGCTGAGAAGCACTTTTGCACTATGAGTAAATTGTAAGCTAGATTTGAAAGGAAAGATTTTGATTAAAATCAGCATTTCAGAGCCTTCAGCTGGCAGCTGGTGTGGTGTTAAGGATGGACATCGTTGGAGACTCCTGCGGTAAAGAGGCCCCATGTCTGAGTGTTTAAACCAGGTTCCATCCAGTTGTGATGGTGGTTTTTAACAGGCAGAGGAAAAAAAATATTGCTGTATATTTACACACAGGGACAGATTCTGCTCCCATTAAAACAAATGGCAGTGTTCCCGTTGATTTCCATGGGTGCCTGCCTCAAACTGTTTGAACAGTAAATATATTCTTCTGGGTGGGAAACCAGGATAGAAATCCTTCTCATAGCCTGCTCCCAGCGCAGCAAATGTCAGGGTTTTTCAGCGCTAGGCTCAGAAACACTACTTCTAATTTTAAAATCCTTTTAAACTTCAACCACCGTATGTGGCCTTACTTTGCAGCTGTCAATCATAATCAACAGCCAGTATTATATTAGCTTGTATTTACCTCTATTTTCCCTCTATGTGGAATTATTTCATTTTTATAAATATCAGATATATCACAGTAATTGAGAAATATAGCATCAGATACAAGCATTTGGTCCCCAAGTGCTTTTAATCAAATAATAAATTTTGATATGCTTTAGTTTCATTGACATTAGATGAGCTGATCTGGTAGGGATTTTTTAGTGCCATGGCTTATGCTATATACGCATTTCCCAAAGCTTTTCTGTGGCTGTGGGATATGTATTTTATGTCTCTCTTCCCCACCTCTGTCTTGACTGGAAGCTTTAGAAATTCATGGTCATTTGGGACTTCTGGGGATATAACATATGAAGTTTATAGAAAACATTAAAAAAAATATATCCCTAGCTTCTCCTTAGAAATTTGAGACAAAAGACTTTCTCTAACAAATGTCTCTGGAAGCTTCTTAATGCAGAGCATTCCCTCATAAACTGTTGGCTTTGTTGGAAACCTGTAATGTATATATAGGTTTCTGTTTCCAATAGTTTTCAGACTTGTGTACAGTCAACCCAAATTATACAGAGCCAAAACTTCTAGCAAATTACTGTCAACCTGTATCAACATTTACATCAATAACATTTGGTATTGCTTGATGGATTGTCTACATCCAAGATTTGGAAATGGATATGGCGTCTGTGTGTTCAACATGCTGTCTACTGAAGGCTGTTCCTCATTGGCAGTCAGTGCTTCCTAAGCATATGATTGCCTGATGAACAACCTGCATATCCCAAACTTCTTGGTCCAAGTAAACTATGGATTTCTTCTTTGTGTTCTGAAATATGCAGGAACAGGACACAAAAAATGTCTAGCAAGGAGGGAGTAAATGATCGACTATGTTCTTTGATTACCATGAGAAGCAGAGGGGAAAAAAGAAAACAAAGAAAGAGAAAAAGAAGAGGAAGATTTAAAAAAAAAAAAAAAGAAAGAAAGAAACAGAAAAAAAGGAAGTACAAAAACTAAGTAACGAGTTCAGTTAATTTACCAGTGCTTCTAATACCCAACAGATATCAACTTGTGCTTAAGCTGCATGCAGCTGATAGCAAATTGCACCCCTGTTAACCTTGGAAACAGTTTTGAAAATGCTTCTCACTCTTCTCTCATGCTAATGGGATATTAAACAAAGTTTTGAGCCTGTGCAGGTGTTCTTAAGTAGCCCCTGCCCATTACCCGTGGAGTAAAATCAAACACCTTCATAAAGCCAACAGTTTGCAAGCCTGTTCTGGTTCACTGCAATGAATTTGGCTAGCAGATGTCATTTATGACAGAGTCACTCTTTTAAAATAAAGGATTGTTTAGGATATAGCTACATTTGCATACTGTTCTTCTCTTCTGAATGAGTGTCACTTTTGTAGAAAGGTAATAGATCTTATGGAAACCTCCCAGGAGGAAAGAATGAGGAATAAAATGAATGATGGCAAAGGAACATAAGCTTTCATTTCCTACTGCTCCTGCTAGGTCAACTGTCACCCATGTTGGGGTAGCTGCATTGTTTTCAAGGATGAAAGCAGCAAGCCCAGAGACAGAGAAACCACTGATTCTCCAGGCTTTTGGGTGCTCTAAAAGGGAGAGGAGAGGGATCACCCCTGTAGGTACTCACAGACGCCTGCCCTTGTTTTCACTGGAGGCCCAGTGAGGTTAGCTCCTGCTTGCTTTCTCCATATGAAGGAAGAAAATGTGAAGGAAAACCTGTCATATGATTTTTCTCTGCGATGCTAGTGCTTTTACAATGAAATGGTGAAGCAAAGAAAGAACTCAGTTTACAATGCATAAACAATGATCTACTAAATATATGCTTTGTGTTGGAGATGGCTCCTTTTACAGTTCAGCTTGTAAGAACTGTCTTCAAATTTGTTTTGTTTTGTTTTGTTTTCCAGAGTCATATTCAAATTTTCTTCTGTTAGTGACTGCACGTTGTCAGTATAAGTAGTGAGATAACCTAGAAGGAAGAAAAGCTCACATTTATTTCCTTACTTTGGCACAAATTACTCATTAGACAGAATTTTTGAATCTCTTCACCTTTCTGAGGTAAATAAATTGAGTGCCATGCATCTTAATATGTATGGGTCTTTCATATAAGATGTTAAAAACTGCATTGTGTAGATAATAGGTCCATTGATGAGGGACCAGACTGGGAACTGGCTGAGCTGGGTTCTAGTGTAGCTTCTCTCTCTGAGCGGCTGTGTGGGGTTAAGAAAATTGCTGAGCCTTGGAGACCCCCCTTTGCAAAAGCTTCCCTCCCAGTAAAGCACTTCAGGGTGTAGATGTAAAAATGTCCGAGTATGGAGGGAGTCAATGATTGACTCCTACGTCACAACACGGGACTCATTCTGTTTTTGTTTGTTTGTATGTTTGTTTTTCTCCCTGCCCCTCTTTTCCTCTGTTGTGCACCTTCTGCTGCTGTTAAATATAGAGTGTTTTTAAATGGTGTCTTATCAGTGTATTGGTTTAATCCCTCGCTACAAGAAGGACATGGAGGTGCTCGAGCGAGTCCAGAGAAGGGCTACGAAGCTGGTGAAGGGTCTGGAGAACAAGTCTTATGAGGAGCAGCTGAGGGAGCTGGGACTGTTTAGCCTGGAGAAGAGGAGGCTCAGGGGCGACCTTATTGCACTCTACAGGTACCTGAAAGGAGGCTGTAGCGAGGTGGGGGTTGGTCTATTCTCCCACGTGCCTGGTGACAGGATGAGGAGGAATGGGCTAAAGTTGCACCAGGGGAGGTTTAGTTTGGATATTAGGAAGACCTTCTTTACTGAAAGGGTTGTTAGTCACTGGAATAGGCTGCCCAGGGAAGTGGTTGAGTCACCATCCGTGGAGGTCTTTAAAAGACGTTTAGATGTAGAGCTTAGGGATATGGTTTAGTGGGGACTGTTAGTGTTAGGTCAGAGGTTGGACTCGGTGATCTTGGAGGTCTCTTCCAACCTAGACTATTCTGTGATTCTGTGATTAAAAGTACTAATTTCCTAGTGTCCATATGACTGTGGGTGGTGGCAACTTAGTGTGAGATCCACTGAGATGGCAGTCAGTATATATAAGCTTGAAGAATTCTGTTGCTGTTTTATTATGGTTGACATTTGGATAGCTAAAAAGAAGTGTTAACAAGCTACACAAATGATGTATTTTTTGGTTTGTTGTGATACTGAAAATATAATCTGTTTTTAGATCTGCCTGAAATGTTTAACTTTTAACTTCTCTTTATCAAATTTTGCCTTTTTTAAGTGAAAAGGATTATTCTGAAATAAAAGTTTGAAGTGTTTCATTTAGTGTCAGTGCAAACCATTTCAGCTTTCCAAGATTTTTATCTTTTCTAGTCAGAAGTATATGTGAAATTCAGCATAACTTCATGAATTGGTTTTAGCCTTCCCAGGACTACATAGTCCTGTGAATAGGCTATTTGCCAAAAAGCAAAGAAATGAATCTGCTCTGTTCTATTTATAAGCAAAATCTGTAAGAATTCATCAGTGTTTTGCAGAACTGATTTTGCAGACCTGTCTCTAAATAAATTGGATTAGTTTTCAGTCTTATAGTGTGTCTATTCAAATAACAAAAACAAAGGTTCTGAATGTTTCCCATAGTTTTGAATTTATTTTCAGCTGTGGTAATGACATGTCATGCTATTTGCTGTCCATGTTGATGTGGACATTTTCTATGCTTCTGTATGGTCCTTCATAAGTGAGAGGGCTTTAGACTAACATTACACAGATTCAGGTTTTTGCTTCCCTGTTTTCTCTCTCTCAAACATTTAACTTTCCTGACAGTGCCCACAAAATGGCGACAATGCTGCAAGGTCACCAGGGAACAGTAAAAAATATCCTAGGGAAAGGCAATTAGATTAACACTATAGATTAGAATATATTTGTGCTTGACTGATTTTCCAATATCTTCATTAACACTGGTGTTGGTAACATGGCTTTTAATAACTTTCATAACCACAAATGCAGCATGGAATGAAGCAAATAGGTCATTAATCCCTTAAAAGTACAATTTAATGCAATGCTTCATGACAGGAAGTGAACAGGATAATAAAACCTTTACTGTTTTAAGCCACACTTAATATTTTTACTGCACAGTTGGCTTGACAAAATACTCTTTGTGAGTCATCACTTCAAAGTAAGGTCCTGGGGACCAATTAAAGTTGTGTCTGCAATCCTCATGCATAACTGCATGTAAGCGTGAGGTATTTCAAAATATCTCTTTCAAGTAATAAGAGTTGTACCCAGATGAAGTAAAAGGGACCTTTTGCTTCAAGCCTTTTAATTTAATATGCTCATGTGTGGAGACACCCTTGGGGAATGAGAAATTGATTTTCATTCTTTGCATAGATGCTGCAGTAATTTTCACTGTCAAAGTAGTCCATGGAATTTTTCTTCCAAAAATAATATCCTTGACAGATAAACAATAGCAAGAGAGATTGTAGTTGATTTCATGCTTTATCTTGAAAGAAACCAAAATGTCCCTATTATGGCTGATTAAAAAGCAAAAAATGTGAAAATAGCTGCTTTGCATCCAGTCTGCAATTTCTGAACCAATAGGACTGAATGGATTAAGAACAATATGAGGACTGCAGAACTTTCTTTTCTAATTTAAGCTATACAAACAACATTGTTGCTTGAACAGGCAAGAAGTTTAATCTCTCTTTGGTTGATTTGCACCTTGAATGAATTCACAAAGTGTCTGTGTTGTTCTGGTGTTGCTGATGTTATCATATACCTAATGTAGATTTTCTTATCTGAATGGCATAGTGAGCATTTTTGTGTGAATTTTGTTGGTTTTTGGAGAATCAGCTTGGGTAGTAACTCCTTATAAGGAACATGATGGTTTTCATTCTAGAACAAGTTGTATCCTTTTTTTTTTTTTAATTGCTAATAATTTTTATTAGCAATATTTATCAATTTTTGTTGCAACTAAATGTTGAATTAATTCAAGATCCAGCCAGTTCTCCCCACTAGAAAATAATTTCAGAAACACTCACTTATCTTCCCTTTTGTTTCAGAATTTCCATGGATTTTAATTGTGCAGTTTGTTTATGAGGACTGGAAAATTGTCTTGCTGCACTAACACATCACAGGATTGTTAAGTTGTTAAGTAGTATCTTGATAAGTAGTTGTTAAGTAGTATCTTGACAAGTTCATAAGAAATGTGCTATGTAGAGGGAATGGAAGTGCAAAGAAAAGGTGCAAGCATAAGTGGTAGAAATTTAAGATGAAAATGTAAATAATAGACTTTGCACAAGAATATTTAGATTTTTGTCTTCTATCTAGGAAACTTTTTTTTTTTTTTTCAGGGGTGTTCCTATGAACAACCAACTTTGTTTTCTCAACTTTCTCCTCCCTACACTTCCTGATTATCTGTCTTTTCCATTTCTTTATAATGTATTTCTATATAAAGTCCAATAAACTTCTTGGGATCCTGAAAGTAGACAGCTTTGGTAAATGATTAGCAATGCTTCATGTACAGATTTTTGATTCCAAGTAGGTTCAGCCTGTGGGAAAATTTTAAGTCCCATCTTAGGACTCAGCTCCAAGTATCGTTAAATGGCTGAGGTTAGAAGTATTGGGAAAAGGGTAAATAGATGCAGAGCTGCAAGTCAAATCTTTACACCCTTTCTTTTCCCTTTCCCCATAGCCTTGCTTCATGCACTGTTCTTATATGAGTCAGCCTGTTTCTCCCACTGAAACCCCCCTCTAAGTGGAAAAGTGGATCTATAAAAACTAATAGAAATGAGAGGGAAAAAAAAAAGAAAAATCCAACAACCCAACAACTCTTCATCTTCAGACTCAGAGACTTTGACCAAGAGCCAAATATTTCAAACAGCAGCCCTTTCATAACTGGGAGAGCTAGTGCTAGATCTGTTGGGTATGCAGTGTGACCACATAACGCTCAGCACATGTCAACATAACTGATAACCAAATTGTACCTCTCAACCTCCCATAGAGCATAAGTTTGGCAGGCTGCCAGTCTCTCAGTCCTAATTAACACACTGCCATGCTATGACTGGAAGGTTAAAGCCACAGCTTTATTTACTGCACAATTAATGGGTAAACATGACTTAATCATAACTTAAACATTCAGCATTTATGAGAAAATTTCAAAATTCTTTTAGGAGCCCTTTTGACCTCAAATCTCCAAGCAGACCTCTTGTAATGTGGACTTAACCACTTGTTCCATCAAGGGACATAAGGACTCTTCATGACACTATAGATTTCCATTCCTGCACAAATTAAAAACAATATCAACTCAAAATAGGCGTTATTGTGTGGGGGTCTGAGTAGTCATGGTCTCATCCCAGTGGCAGGGCTCTTCTGGGCAAAATCTACATCTGATGGCAAGGAGCAATGACTTCAGTGAGGGTCCCCAAGTAGCAGGATATGTCTTTATTGTTCTTGGACCTCAGACAGTAACACTCTGCTGTGGCCTTCACTGACCCTTCAGCTTTGATCAAAATGCAGCAGCTTAGTTCTGGTCCTGCAAAGACCTAAGCTTGTGCTTAGCTTTACATCTTGTGAACAAGCATGTTAACTTTAATAAACTAACCACTCATAAAGTCTGGCATCCACATCCTATTTGTTTATTATGTTTAGAGCTTTAGATGATATCCGATATCCAACTCTGTTTCAGTTTTTAAGCACTGTAGAAACCCACCAATGTAAAGCTCTTCAGATAACAACAAATTTATTTTTGCTCATGAGAACTTGTATCTCAGTGCCTAACTTATGATTTGCCTCACACCCAAACAGACGTGTAATCGTTTAAAGTAGCCTACATGTCAGACCAGGAGTGGGGAGAAATCCCAGTCCTTGTGGAATCACTGCAGGAATTGTGTTGTAGCATGGTGGCCCACCAGCTGCACCTGCTTCGTGCTGGACCACTCACATGCTCAGAGTTAGGCAGCCATTCCTGTCTCTAGAATTAAGTAATTTATGTATTGCTAGATGTACAAGCACCATGTTTTGATAACAGCCTACTACTGCTATCACTAGATGTACAGCCATCTCACTAGAATGTGCATAGAACTAAAAAGGATTGGAGGGAGAAAAAACTTACTTTTTTTCTGAAACAGAATGACTTGTAGTAATTATGAACTAACTACTAAAGTTTATTACTATTCAGTATAGCAATACATTTTAATATCATACAGAGGAACCCAAAACAATTATCCACAGTTAAAGAGTATCAGCCCTCTTCTGCCTGAACACCTGGTCTCTAGATCAGAAACAACTGTTCATACTTTGCTGTCTGCCTTTGTTCCTATATCATCCTTTTTACCAGCACACTGTTTTTGCTAACACATTGCAGTAAATGCTGAGCTGGCAATATAACCTCTCCCACCCCTGATTCAGGTCATAGTGAAGAGAATATTTGGGAGGAAAGGAGGTGAAGAAAAGAACCACACTAAATAATTTTAAACATCCATTTAGATATATTACCGTATTTTACAACTCATAAATTGTGATTTGAAATTAAATTGGTCAAGAATTAAAATTGTTCATATATATATATATTTTTGGAAGATGCTATTTACTAACAGTGTTAGCACAGTTGCTAATACCTGATTTTTTCATTGCTGTACGTCATTCTCCTGTGTACCAAAAATGCCATGCCTTCCTACATGCAAGACTCATGTAAGGGCTTGTGAGAAGAAAAGTGGATGTATAGAAGCTGGTGCTTTCCTTGGAGTGTGTGGGGATAGAGAAGAGTGCAGTGCACTGTCCAGAAAGCCCCCAGCAGCGCTATTCAGATGGGCAGAAGTGAACAATTTTCCCCTGTACATGGGGTGAAGTCTTTCCCAATCCTCCTCCCCGCTCCTTTGAGCTTACTTCAACCCTTTAAGTGCTGTTTCCTCTTAGAATTCACGCCTTGCTAGAGGTTGATATAGACTGGGAGAAACTGCAAAGAAAAGGAAGCTTTGCGGTTCAGGGATTGACCAATCCATTGGCAAAATTCCTCTGCCCTCCTACACTACTCTTGCCACTGCCCATGGTATATTTACCACCTGCTTGGGTATACCTTGTGCCTACCAAGTAGGTAACTATTGTTCATTACACTATTTCAGACCTGCACTTAGGTAGTCATGTGAGACCATCTTCTAGGTGTGAGATTGAATGAAGAATAAAGAGTCTAATATCCTTTTTTTTTTTTTTTCTTTTTTTTCTTTTTTTTCTTTTTTTTTTCTTTTTTCTTTTTTCTTTTTCAACCCTGCCATTGGCTTGCTTGCACTAAGAGGGAAACTGGTTACTCTGACTTCCACGCTCCTTAGCTTTCCCGTCTGTCCAGTGGAGCTAGTGGTGTTTATCAAGAAAACATGAGTAACTTGAAGTCTTCATTGTGTTTGGATAAAACTTTGGTTTCTTGGATTTGAGATCCCATTGGAATTGTCAAGTAGTATTAATGTAAAGGGAACATGGTGTTTTTTTTCTTCCTCTTCATGTGTTATTCACTTCTTGGCTTCAGGAGTAATGTTGCACATCCTCATCTGCTTCTGTGCCAATGTTTAATATTGTGTGTGCCAAGATACGTTATAGTGTCTGTATTTACTATGTACAGCCTACATACTGCCTTTCTGAGTAAGTATAGCAGCAATGTAGTTGGGGAAGCAGGGAGTATCCGTGTGTCTGTATATAAGATCATATATTTGTACAAAGCGTGTGTCTGTGGGCTTCGGAGACTGAGGGGAGTCTGTGGTTCAGACAGTCTGCCTGTGTTTTTTTCTTTATTTTCTCTGAAGGCAGCAAAATATGTTGATATGGATTTGTTTTACAGGAGCTTTTTGTATTTTAAGTTCATACATTTCCCTCACATCAGATCTTGCCAAACATCATTAACTTACCAGTACTATGAAAGCAGGTTACCCAAAGGTAGCAAGCACCATTCCCCTGTAGTTTTCTCTCCTGAACTGCTCAGAGACATATTGTAATAAGACTCCTAGTTAAAAACAACAGAATATCAGCATGAGTAGAAAGGGTGAGAAAAAATGCCTGTGCTTATGCTACGTGTGCATAGCATTTAGCTGAACTAGTGCCAATGCTAGTTCAGCATTTAGCTGAACTAGTGCCAAGGTTGTGATTTTATACAACAGAAATACTGCCACTGATTTGCTCTGTGTAACTGTGACTTAGTAACTTTGTGAATTGTGTCCAGTGTGACGTTTTTGTTCAGTATTCCCACTGGTAAAATGAGGCTTTAATTATGGTGCAAAAGAGTAAAGAGAGAAGCTTCATGTAGACTAGTCTGCAATGAAGAACAGTTTTTTCATTCATGAAAAAAAATATTTCTGTTTCCCTCCCCTCCCCCCCAGGAATGAAATGCTTGCAGCACAAAAGTACAATACAAAGGATGTGAACTCTCCCTGAGTGCTGGAGGTTGTAAATAATGACCTCTTTTTTTTTTTTTTTTTTTTTTTTTTCTCCCCCTCCCTGCCACCCTCCCCCCTTTTTTTCCAACTAGCAAGATTTCTCAGTGGAAATAAGCTATTCAGTCTATGTATAGATCGTTCATCAGAGGAATTGAAATACATTCTTCACAAGCATACTGAACATGCCCAGCCATTAACAACAAAATCATTATTGGTGAATAAAACAAAGGATATTACACATTTCCAGTGGGGAGATTGATTTATCTTGCTTTGCTTGTTTGTCTGCATTAAGAAATGTCACACATATTCAAAGTGCTTTGCATAGCTAGTGTCTTGGGTTAGCCATACAAAAATCTCTGCTAGGCTATATCTTGGCATCGTTTTCTTGGCCTCATTTCAGTGAGGAGAAACTTCTTCCAATGAAGTATTTTTAGACAATTTACTTCTATATTAATTATATATATGTGTGTGTGTGTGTAGTTATGCATATGTTCAGATATGTTGATGAATAGGACCTAAAAACTTATTTGCTTCTCCAAAAAGGACCACACTGAACTGTGTATATATTGAATTTGCATACAATCTCAAAGGAGTAATTATTGACACAAGGGAAGATTTGCTGCTTCTGTGAGTGGGGCTATGGAGAATTACATTATTGGACCTTATCTTTTCCCATTGAAATCAGTGGCTTTAAAACATTAAAATTAGATTCATGGACTTGCAAGATGGCTTGCAGACGGGTGCAGCCAAAACACAGCCCCTACCAGTGGAAATCTATTTGTTTAGGTCAACAAGGCTAGGTGGCACACTCTCATAAAAGTTAAGCAAACTGCTTTAAAAAAAAATCCATGGTTTGTGACACAGTCATAAAGGCAGGATACAAGGCATGTTATAATAATAGACACCATTAAAACTGCTTTATAGAGGTCTGTGAATATATCTAATGAACATAATTAGGCCAGTGGTAATGATTCCACTCTAAATATTTAGAAATTTTGAAAACGTATTTTCAAAGACTTTAAGTTGCATCCTAAAGATGAAATTTAAAAACTTATAATGCTAAATTTTTTTAATGTCCAGATTTGGCGTGAGGTATTAATTTTGTTTTGTTTGTTTTTCTAAACTAATTGAGATCAATGATGCTTACAAACAAAATCTGGAAATTCCTTGCTGTGACTGATTTTGAGTTCATTGAGCAGAAAATGTCTGATCAGAACATACATGGAAATTTTTTTTGTGTGACTTTTTTTTTGTTTGTTTTCAGTGCTAACATAAATAAACTGCTTAACTGATTTTGTATGAACTTTCCAAAAAAAAAAAACTCAAGCATGGAAAATTTCTGCACAAAATGGAGTTTATTTGAGAAAATTATAAGCAACAGAAAAAGAGGGTTAGAATGGAAATCTGAACTCTTCATTAAACTAGAGTGAAGCGCCAACTTCAATGCCAGGTTTTTTCTGTTAATATTTGGTTTAAAGTTACATACAGGTTTGGAAGAGCTTAGCTTTTTTTGGGGGGGGGGCCCCTTTATTTTTTATTTTTTATTTTTTACTGTCACTGACTTAGTTGTGTTTCAAAGTGATGGCATGGTTTCAGGACTCAATAGCAATCTTCACCACAGAAGGAGACATACTTTTTCACTTTTTCTCTCAGATCATTGCTTGAGACCATGTTCACACAGCCTTAAATTCCATCTAAATCCCTCTACCTAGTATTTACTATTGGTTAGCTCTAAATTACATTTACTAACACAAGCCAATCGTTGGGCTAAGGCAGGCCTTAGGTTGTCAGACCTAAGAAACCTTCTGGTTTCCATTACATATCTGTGGCAGTGCAAAGAGAAGACAGGAGTTCTACCTAATACACTGAAATTTTGCAAGAAGTTATGTATAAAACTCAGTAAAATACAATGCAGTTGAAACAATGGAGTACTGTGCTTTTAAGCTTTAGCTGGGGCAGAAACCTGAACAATTTCATGTCTGAAAATGATGGCAAGTAATGTTTTGAGCATGTCATACTTTTCATCTGGAAATCTCAAAGCATTCAGTAAAGTTAGAAGATGGATGTTATTTGACTGCTTTTACTCTTGATCTAACTAAATATGGAGATTGCTGTGGTCTAATGGATAGGACCTGCATCTAACTCCTTAGCAAGCAAGATTCTGCTCCTGGCTCTGTTGCAAATTCCCTATGTAACCTCTGGCAAATTTTCTCTTCCTGTGCTCCTGCCTTTGGAAAACTCCTCTGAATTCAGGGGGGCATTTTGCTGGAGAAGGCAGAATGAGGGGACGCTTCACCAGATTAGGAGTCTCTTTTGCATTTTAAAGACTAGCCAACTCAGTTCTGAGACTGACAATGAATATATCCTCTGCAATTCTTAAGAGAATTGTCTCATTTTTCTAGTGATGTAAATTTTGTTTACATTTTATGCTTTCTTTTTTAAAGACCTTGATTTATCCTTGTTCCCATTTTTTTTTTTGTCTGAAAGATCTTTATGAGATATATAGAAAAAGGGTTCCAAATAGATATCGAAACCAACTATAAGAAATCTGAATTTAAAATGTATCAATTGCAAATGTCCATAAAACATACAGGAGGGTGGTGAGACTGCACTATGTGAGTGCACACTGATATTTAAATTAAGAAAACAATTATCTTTTTAATAGCTGTGACAAAGCAACTGACAACCCAGACACCTGAATGACCGGGGCTGTAACTTTGGTGCAGCATCTTTGAAATAAAGCTCCCTGCCACTTGAAATGAAAGACTTCTCTCAAGCACTGGCAGTCTACAGAAGCATGTATAGAAACTATATGGCAATATGCTTACACACACACACATGCCATTATCAGGAGACCTTAAGTGTATAAGTGCCTGTGCCTAGCATTTCTGATTGGTTTCCAACAACACCATCCTCAGCCTACTTCAGTCCTCTCAACCATACCTCAATGGCCTTCAGAGATGCTTGGCTCTCTGTATCGAGGAAGCATTAGAACTTGTTATAGACTGTCAAATATGGTCCTTGGGTACCAGTCATGTCTTCACTAAATTATGTTAAACCATTATATAAAATTCTTCACTGCCATCACCGAAAGCTGAAATGAATTCTGATCTGTCCACAGCAATGGTTATTATAAGGGAAAATTTACAAAATTGTAATTTATTGATTGGTATTTCAGATGAATTCAGATTCTTTACACACAGATAATGCCACAGAAATTTGTTAAACATGTTTCTAGATTTCTGAAAATTCTCAGAAAATTTTAGCCATTTCTTTGATACCTCTTCTTCATACTTCTCTTCAAGCAGGTCACATTACACAGAAAGCTTGGAAGTCTTATAACAAGCTATATTTTGCTGTTTCAAGTTTTCAATAACAGGGACAAAAATACAGTCTAATGAGCAAAACATTTATTCTGGTCCAGGACCCTTCCTGCTTCTTAATGCTCTTTCCCTCTACTTTTTCTAGAGTGCATGGTTTTTCATGCTGGCAGGATGTATACAGACATGGGCTGAATATATATTTAATTTTAAATTTGAAAGCAACCAGTAAAATATTCAACTACAATGCCTGCATTAAGACAAAATTATGTCAACCCAAAGGGAGTTATGATAAGACAATTATTGAGTTTCTTGAATAGTCTGGGGCTTGTTTTCAAATAAAGAGTCCAGCATTTTCTGAGTTAGCAATAGTTTTGATATGAACACTTAGTTTCTATAGAATTACAAATAAAATACAGCCATTCTTGTGAAGCAGAAGCAAACAAAAACTATTTAAAATATATTTTTGATGCATTTTTTTTCTCAACAAAAACGTCACTGCTTGAGCATGGTCAGTACTGTCACAGCATGTCATGTTGGTTAATGTAATTTGTATTAAGAACTGAAGTGGCTGTTCAAACATGCTTTGAGACTTGCACTGATTAAGGTGGACTTGGAATAATAATAAAGATACAAGCTTAGTCTAACGATATAGGGCTTAAAAACTCAGGTGGGTAAGAGTAGCTCCCTTCTTGATGCTGGTGCAAACCCCTTTTACCTTCCTTTTTTTTTTTTTTTTTTTTTTTTTTTTTTTTGTAACCACCTTTTGTAAGAAGCTTTTTACAACTGAGAGAAATGCTGTGCGTGTGGCTGCTCTAAGAAATATTCAGAGATGCCAGCTAGCACATCATTTGGTGACTGGCAGTACATAAGAGTCTACAGTTGAGATATTTCCATGCTCTCACCAAAAAACAACTGAATTCAAGTTTCAGTCTTTGTGGAATAACTCCTCACAAAGTTATTCTATCCACTTTGAGGTCCACATGGGCACACAGCTTCTTTGGTGCTGATTTTTACAACCTGATATAGTTATTTCATTATAGAATTTTCTCGTGATGAAAAGAGCTCAGAGAGCAGAGATGTTTTTTGCTTTCTCACAACTTCTTCCTTTTTTTTCCCTGTAGGAGATACTGATACTGCCTGTCAGCATGAAGCTTCATCCTCCCATTATTCATTCACCAGTCATGCTGCCACTTCAGCCTCATGCAGCTGGTGAATTCTTGTGTCGCAGTGAGTGAAAGGTAGAAAAGGAAAAGGTGACCTTGCAGGAGTTGAAGAAAGAGATGGTAATGAAACTCTGTGGATGGATTCAAGTTTTGAAGCTGGGGCTGGGCACCAATACATATGGTCTGCAGAGAAGAAATACAATCAAACAAAGCAAACTGCCACGAATTTGAAAAAGAATATTCACAAAAAGTAACCCAATTCTTACTCTTATCCAATTGTACTTTCCATTTTTTTAAGGGGCTAGATTTTTAGAGGCTTTTAGAAGATTAAAAATCTAGTCATTTCAAAATCCTAACAGATGCCTACCTGCTTATTCAGGTGCTTAATTACTCTTACAAATCTGGTCATCAGACCTTTCTTTCCATACAGATTTTGAGGTGACTTCTTATGTGTTCGAACAGTCACCAGCCATTGCTACTCTGTCACCTGTAACAGAAGGACATGTCAGCTGCTCAGATTTGCCAGATAACCTTTCAGAAAGTATAAGGAAAGATGTAGAAAAATAATGATATATGGTTAAAATACAGCCAAAATATTGCTGTTAATGTGGGTGACCAAATGCCTGAAACCAAAATCTAAGATACCTTTTCTTCCTAGTGAGGATCTAAAGCTGATATTCCATCAGTGTAGGAATGAAGCCAAGTAATATGACAAGTGAAATGTTGTGGTTCTGGGAATTTTTAGCAGGCTTACGGCCCACATGTGCATTTCATGTGAAAGCATGTCATGTGCCTGTCCTGGCTGATCTTGTGTACAGCTGCTGAACAAAAGTATGTAGAAGAAGGCTTGCATGCAAATCTCTCTTCTATGTGTGCCAAATTGGTGTGTTTTCAGTCCAGGAGATGTTAATTACTGGGGCTGGGCAAGGAAATATGTTCAGCAAAGAACTTTTGCTCTGAGAAACGGCAGATTTTCCCAACTAGAAAAATTACTTTTTAATATGTCTTTGATTCTAGAGTTTATAGACCAATTTGTAGTGTATATTATTACAAACTTGTATTGAGCTGCTATCAGAAAATTAGATGTGAGCAAAGAAAACTGCATCCTTTCCAAAAAGAAAGGCTAAATATTCTGTAAAGTGTACTGGTATTTTGCTTGCATATGTCTACTAGGTAGGGTAGTAAGAAATAAAAACAGGATCATCACCAGAAGAAAAACTATTCAGCTGTTATTTGATGTGTGCTATTTTTAATTGTTACAATACCCTTTCAATATCTGGAAATAACTTTAGCCTACCAGTCAGGATAATTGATATTCTTCCCTCTACTTGTAAACTAGTTCTTTTCTCCATCATCAACATTTCTCAGAAGTGAGTCATTGAAATCTGCAAGGACGCATTGAGACACTGCACTTTATTGCTTATTTTGCTTATCAGGAATCTCTGATGCTTGATGTGATATAGATTATATAGAGAGTTGCAAATGTATTATTCAAGTGACAGCCAGAGTTTCTGTGTCTGTGCAGATTTAGGCCATCAGTGTGGCCTGAACCCTTGAACTTTTAATAATGAAAGCATGAATTCTGTCTGATGGAAATTATCAGCTAGACTTGTAACAAGTTAATATATGGTTCAAGCTTCTTTGCTGATCATGCAAAAATGGTCAGACAAAGATGACAATAAAGCTCTTTTTATAAGGGGATTACACTTTTTCTTTGAGATTCTGCAGAAGTCACAAAGTACATGGAAACTCATACTACTTCTATGACTGGTTGGTTTAGGAAGAGCAGGTGATGTTTTGAAACCCCTTCAAAAGTATCTGTGCTTATGCTGGCTTCAAATGCTTGCACAAGTTTTGAGAAGCTTTTGTTATGAGTAGTTTGAGGAGGGAAGTCATAAATAATGGATAGAGAACAATGTATCAGTGAGTTTGATGCTTTGGTGATCATCCTTAAATAATAAATAGTCCAGCATAATAATTTTGAGCTTTTATCTTAGTCAAAAACCCCAAAGATTCTTTATTGATTGGCTGAACATTGAGGAGCTTTGGTTTCTTATGTTGAATACTTCCATGATTTATCACCTGTAGTCTTCCTGTTTCTGGAGTCAAGAGCTCAACATCAGTCAAGAGTAACTTGCATGTTCTGAATAGGCAAGTGGATTAGATGATGTTTCTCTCAACCTCCTAGAAATGTGACAGTCTGCATTTATATGGAGTCAATTTTAGGAAGTTTTACTTAAGAAAACAGAAAGAAGAACAGATGAACATTTTAGTCCATGACATTTCCTTCCTTCTCCCCCTAAATTTATGTTAATAAAAATACTCCCTGAAATTATTGCTTGAAGTGACCTTGAATGGGTTCCCAGCCTTTGATGAATTGCTTTTATTTTGCACAATTAAAGAAAATAAGATATTCCTAGGGGATTCCCTGGGAAGATCTGTCCATCTTGTTATGGGATACATTTCTTGTACTGTCATAGAATGAAATGAGGGGCTCTCCTGACAAATATAAATGTTATGTGACAACTCATCTATTTTTAGATGATTTAAATCAGTGAGGAGGGAAAAACATTTGTTTCCAAGTCTGTAATTTTCCAGATGACACCATTTTATTGCATGTTGCCATACCATGAGAAAGAGCATTCTTGTGGCTTTTGAACTGGAAATCCTGTAGGAATGCTATTTCTGGCATTTATTTGCTGTGAAGCCAGGCACACATGGAGAGCAGACAGACTGACCAAATACAGTTTGTGGTATTAAGGCATTCAGAAAAGTCCCTGCTGCACAGCCCTTTTCCAGTATATGAGGTGTTGAGTGAAGTTGAAAAATTATCAGTGAAGATCAAATCTGAAAACCATGATCTGATCAGACAGCCAGACTTTCATGCTATTACTGTATTCCTTCCTCTTGCAAAAACACTGCTTTGAAAATTCATCTTTCTGTCTTCATACATTGATGCTTATAAAATAGTTCTTAGTAATGAACAAGATTTTTACACAAAGTAGGAATGAAGGTTGAGCACACACTATAATGAGAAACTGAATGCACTCACTCCAGTTCAACTGGGAAGATTTTTTTTTATTTACTTGAGTACTACAAGTAATCATAAGAAAAATTGTTGACTGAAGAATGAACAAGAGGAGACAGCTTGGGCCCATTCTTTGGGAGCTTCCTGAAGGAGGCTGTCATTCTGAATTCAGTATGGCTACCCATGCAGGAAGAGGTTTTGCATGGATAAGTGCTTATGGGAGGTAGTCCTCAGCAGCATGAGAATCTGTATCTTCAGGTATATTCTGTTTTCATGTCAGTAGAGTAGGCTCGAGTTTTCCTTTATCAAAAAAAGTATATATATATATAAAAACAACAACAACAACAAAAAGAAGCCTTATGCTCTACAATTTTTCTTGACTATAGTTGTGTCTCTCCACAGCCTCTCTCACAGGAACAGCTCTAAAATGATAGTCTGCCTGAATGGAGAAAAAAATCCTAATAAATATGGTGCATTCCTCTTTAAAAAGTATGTTTATTTAGTAAGTTTAGAAACCACTCTGAGGTTAGGTTACAGCTATTGGGATTAGAGGGCGTCTCGTGGGCAGTTCAGACATCAAGCTATAGGTCCGTGGAGTGAAGCTGAGCTGTTTCTAGCCTGATGTCTGAATTATGAATTAGGTTCATTCTAATTCCAATGGGGTAAACCTCAGAGCAGTTTATATACTTATGGCTAAGTGCTCCTAAAATACAGGCTATTTATTTAAAACATACATGTAAAATTTAATATCTAAAAAAGATGTCCAGCCTAGCAGAGCTGGGGCATAGTAACCCAGCCAAATAAAATCTGAATGACAACTTTGGAGCCCTACAGAAGGGGATGGCACATCTGACTTTATGCCATACACTGATACTCCCAGATATGCCTCTTGGCAAAGCATGAACTGGAACAGCCACAAGACTAAATTAACTTGCCTCAGACCAAGGCACTTGCCTCTTCCTCAGCCATGCCTAGCATGCCAAGGCTAGGAAAGCCTTGGGTCATGGTGCCTTCCCTTGGCTGCTCAGGAAGGTTCCTTAGGCTAAGAATACTCAGCAGGGTTGAGTCCTCTCACTTTCTATTGCTGGAGTTGTGCAAAGAAGCCTGAATCTGCTTTCTAGTCTGGTTCATTATTTGGAGAGTAGCATGGAGCTGGAGAGAGGGTTGGACAGAAAGCACACAATTTATTAATAGCATCAGCAACTACTTCCATCTGGAGCCACCCTGCACTGACTGAGCTCATTCTAACAGCAATGCCAGCTGGTGAACCTCTCACCTTATTCATATGTCATTGACCCCTGCTGCTCACAGTCAGGTAGCTCTGCCAACCTGCAGTCTGCAGCTGGCTTTTCACAGGACTCTTCCAACTGGCTGCCTTCTGAGGAAGAAGAGTCAGTGAAAGTTTCTGCAGAAGGCTATGCCATCCTTTCCTCTACTCATTTTGCTCAGGCTACCCAAGCACGTGAGGGAGAGACACTATCTGGTGTTTTTTTTTTTTTTTCCTGGGGTGGGAGAGGAACAGGAACTACCTGACATTTTAGGACAGCTGAGCTGGCTCCATTACCATACACACACATGCACGCACACGCATGCACACACACAAGAAAAGAAACAAAAAAAAAGTCAGTTTACATTCCAGTTCTCTATTCTCTCTTCAGCATCCTCATTTAATTTCCATTCCAGGACAGTAGGACAGAATACATCTCATGTTATTACTTCTGCCTTGTCATTGAGTAAGGTGTAGAGAACTGTTCTGGAAACTAACATTCCTAGGTTTGGGCAGAAGGTAAAGATCTGAAGCAAATGTGTAGTGGAGGCAAAGGACTGAATTCTTTGGGCATGGCAGACTTATCATAGGGCTGAAGGAGAGTGCAATTAATTCCTGTGGGGATCCTGGGGCCAGAGATCACTTGCTATGAATTTGCAGGAGTTGGCAAAACTAAATGTCACAAGTGAGCTAGTGGGAGTTAAAAACTGAACATGCACAAAATCCGCTGTTATTGTTTTCTGTTTCAAAGAAACTAAATCTTCCAATTTTGTGTAGCAGCAGGGTACTTACTCATAGTTCTTGGATGCCTGAGGCTGACCATGAGGCACTAAGTATGCATGAGTGCAATAAGAATATTGGAATAATCACTCTCCCTCAGCTGCCTTACTCCATTCAGAGCTGTCTGGGAGACAATTCTTCATCTGGCATAACTGCATTTTGGGCTGAATGGGATGGACTCCACTCAGTATAGGAAAAATGAATGAAGTGCTTTCAGTGGACTGCTGGGATATCAGCAAACTTCCCATGCCACTGAAAAGTATGAAGATATGCATAATGAAGGGTTTTGGAGAGTGAGATAAAAGCAATGCAAGATCTGAATAGTGGATATCCATCTAATTGTGCTTCTGTCCTTTGATCTGTGATTCCAAGTACTATCCTCCTCTGGGTGTTTTCATATGTGTCTTTATTATCAATAACATCTTGCTGGGCCATAGCACTCAACTAGTTAGGCAGTAACAGCAAGTCCGTACTCAAGCCTCTGTTCAGATGCACTCTGAGTGCAAGAGAGAGATTAGGTCTAAAATTACTTGACTTTCAGCATGATCTCTCTTCTAGAAATATTTAAGCAGTCTGATTTGGTCAGGTGAATGTATCTTTTCATTTTGCTTAGTTTTAACAGGCTATGCATCTTTCCTCAGAGCTATCTGGGTTAGCATCTGTGTTGCTTCAGAGGAAGCAGAGCAGGTCCTCAGGGTACGATGGCACTATAGAAGAGACACTATGGCTCAGTAAGGGCTCAGATGTTGTGCCTGCAATGTGTTGTAACCAGCTGCATTCCTGGAATGTTATTTTCTTAGCTGAAGACCAGTATATAAAGCTGGAGGAAAATTCTTCAGGAAAGTGTCATAGGAGAATATGCATCAGTCAGTAAAAGCAGAATTACAGAAAAGTAAAAGATCCTGTTGTAACAGATTAAGGACCTATCAAGTGACAACAGCAGTTTATTTTCCCCAAGCAAAATTAGTGGATATACTTAGACATAATCCTACCCTCAAGTGTTTTAATTCTGATGGCATTTCTTATTAAGGAGAGTTGGCAAAATGGAAAAGTACACACTCTAATGGAAACAATATCATAAATTTGACAGCATCTCTGCACGGTGGGTTGACTACTAAATTAAATAAGAAGGTTAGAAACAAGACAGAAAAAAAAATGAAAAAGAAAGAAAACAATTTGCTATGAGACAGTGTTTTTATTGTTTGATAAGTGGTTTGCCATCTGTTTTCACAGCCAAATGAGATAGCAAGGGTAAGAGAATTTGATCTTGCTTGTTTTCTTCTGCTTTCCTAGTCTTTTGACTGACTAATTAAGAAAGTTCCAGGCCCAGCTGAGAACTAATACCCACTTCTGATTTCTCTTTGCCTCCCTGTTTTACCTGAAAAATGTACCTTGTTAAACTCACAACTCACCCTATAACCTTGAAACAAAACAAAACAGAACAAAACAAAACAAACAAATGCAAGTATTCTGGCCTCTTGGTCTTTTTATTGTAATCACTGCTTATCTGTACAGGATGGGGAATATGATGGTGCACTTATTATTTATTCCTTAGAGCTGACAAGAATTGTATCTGTCTTCTTATATGAAATGCTAATATGACCATACTTGTTAGTATATCTTAATTTCATTTTTAAGGTGATAATTTTCTTCCTAATTTATTATTTTCATATTATTATAATCATTCAGGAGGCTAATGAAGCCTACAGCGTGTTTCTGTGGGATTTCCTGTGTATTTTCTCAATCTAAGCAAAACCAAAGTCGTGTAATTCCAGAAGTACCTAAGGTAAAAAACCATGCTCTGAAGAAGCACAGTTCTTTTTGTGCTTGGTCTTCTTGCTCCTGGTGGAGAATGTGTTAATTTTGTACTAGTCCACACTATCAGCAGATTACTTTGCAGCCCTCTGTGCAGAATCTTTCATACTGTAAAGAAAGCTGCTTATGTGCAGACTGGATTTTTGTTTCATCATCAGTCAATTAGGCAATGTTATATTTCAAGCCTACGAATTTAATAAAACGTGAGACTTCCATGCTGGAGGTCATTCTGTAGACCTCCACTTAAGCTTCTGAAATGTCATTTTCCTTCTCTAGGACCTTGAGACCTTCTTTTCATGTACTGTAGTGTACAATAAGTAGGATTTAATCCTCTGTCTTTAACAAAGTGTAAGCCATATGGAAGAACTAGAGAAGAACATACAATCACAAAAAGAAAAGAAAAAAAAAAAAAAAAAAAGAAAGAAAGAAAAAAAAAGGCATAACCATGGTGGTTGAAATAAAGTTCTTTCAGGTTCATTCTTGATATTCAAACTTTCAGTCTCCTTCTTTCAAAAAACTACATGACAAGTAGACCAATATTGCATAGTTTTGGGATGATAAACATACAGTTCAAACCGTCTACATAAAAAATAACAGACAGCATCTCTGGTATCTCTGTCAGCATGTCTAATGCTTTGAGGCAGTCCAGAAGACATTTCATAAAACAAACTTCCATGGCTCATTGCATTAGGTTGATTACTCATATTTTCCCTTTGTAGTAATGTTTTTCTAAATGCGTTTCATTCAACACAGTATTTCTCTGGCAACAAATGGCAGTTCATTGTTGAATAGTTAGCATTGCTTTGATGATTTTATTACTTCAGTGCCCATTTACATAGCAGAATCCTCTACAGGACTAAGACGGGCCATTCCATATGTCAACATTTTCAGAAGGCTGAGCTTTAAAAGTGCACAGCTTTCAACATCAGAAAGATAAGTGCTTCATTCTATGAAAGTGTTTGAGGTTCAAGAAAGGTTCTTGTACAGTGGCTAGGGCAAGGAAAAGTAAAAGACCATGTAAAATATTTTCACACTTGTGCAAAGACATTTTGGGACAGCTAGGAACTGTCCACTTAGGGCGCTTGTGTGTGTTGGCACTGAACGATTTAACAGAATTTTATATATATATATATATTAATGTCCCAGTTGACAGTCTCAACCTATAGGTTATCATCAATACTGAATACTGAAGTTATCTGATCAGCCTCTTGTGTGTCTCTCTGGTGTCTCATTTCAATGTGATCATTTGTTTATTCATTTCTAGGCCCTCTAATCTCTGATAAACAGAAAAAAAAATAATCCATGTTGACTTTTTTTTTTTTTCTTTTCAGAGAAAAAAAGTTTTACCAAGCTTTAAAGCAAAGTAATTTTAACCTGTTTTGGGCTACCACCGGCTTTAAACTTTACATAAATTCCATTCAAAATTTAGGAGTGATTTCCTGATACAAGGTTATTTTAAAATAACATTTTCCAATTAAGAACTCTGTTTTCATGGAACTCATATTTTTTAACATTAAAATGCATGGCAAAAAGAATCCTGCCGAATGGTTGTGTTTTTCTACAGACATCTAAAAAGTTATCATCCTAACCTGAGTAAAGAATAAGCAGGAGATGTAATGAAGAACTTGACACTATTCTAAATTTTTAAACTACCATTGCAATGCTCCTGCTTAACAGAATAGGTCCAGCTATACTGATTATTGTGAGTGCTGATTTGCCTCTGAAAGAAAAATATATTTATAATAGTTTTTTTTGTTTGTTTGTTTGTTTGTTTTTTTTTTTTTTTTTTGATATAGAGAGAAAAATTCTGGATTTCAGCTGTTGTTTAAAGTGGTGAGTCCTCCAAAACAGCACTGTGCTCCTACTAACCTCCCCTCCCCAGAAATAAGGAGTATTGCCACTTCAGAAAACTTGGGCTCACAAACCTTACTCTTTCTTGCATCCATCTAAGATGGTGGAACTTCTACCCTAATCTCCATAGTCTGAGATCTAGCATCATAAACCAAAGAACATCCGTGTGATTAGGCGTTCTTTGTTACTAGGCCAGCTCTCATTCCACAGGATGAGAGCTGACTGGATTGCAATTAACTGGGCACTTCTGTTTATCTTAACATGCTGGTTCAACATGGTAAAATGTAGACTGCCTTTAGGGCACTTGAAAGGCAATATACTTTAAAGCAGCATCTAATCAGCCAGTGGAATTTGTTGCTGTGGGACATGGAGGCAAACAGTTTGAAAGTCAGGGTAGGATTAAGTGCTTGAATAGGAATAATACCTGCAGTTAACTTGTGAGGTTAAAGTATTATGAGGTTTATTAGTTCTTTTCCTTCTGGGCATAAACTGCCATCTCAGGCTTGTGAAAGGCTCATTTCTGCTCCTGCTTATTGCTCCAAACCATTTGTGGGATGCTTTCAAAAGGTGTGAGACACTCGAGCAAGCTGGTGCCAAAGGGGAGGACAGCAAAACAGAATGGCCAACAGCTCTGTTGCTGGACAGGCGTTGCCATGCTCATTTTGATCCTCATGGCTCTAAAGGTTTCCTTATTCCATGTGGGAGGCAAAGAGCACAGCCAGTGGGCTTCTTTATATTATATCTTGTTGGCAGAAAATTGTCAAGGCTGTAAGTGATTTATTGTCCTGTCTCTGCATGGCCATTTTTTCCATACAAAGTAGAACCCCTTGATTATGTATGCATCTTCTGCCACAAGTATGTAAAATGAATGAAATCTTGTCACCATTTGCTCTGAGGTCGTGCTTATCTGCACATTCTCTTTTTGTCTTTTTGGTAAAGAAAAGCTAGAAGAAGGTGGTTTGAACATTCTTCCTTTTGTATATATATATATATGTATATTAACTTCTTCCATAATGTTTCTTCACAGACAGACATTATACATATGCATGTTATGGCTAGAAGTAAATGCACAGGCATTAACTACAGCAGCAGGTGTTTGGGGGATTGTTCACCTCTAGAATATTTGCACAACATCATTTAAACAATTAGCTGTTTGCCCTCAAGGACTGGGATTTATAAAATAGAACACATTGCAGCAAGGGTGGTTCTGACTCAAAATGGCACTGGTTACACGAGTTTTTTTTTTTTTTTTTTTTTTTTTTTTTTTTTCAGACTTGAAGTTTAAGATTAAAACTTTAAATGTCTGGTTGTACCAAAGCAGAACTTTGTATTTAGATTGCAAAGCTATGTTTAGGCTGCAGCAGATCAGAGACACAATACTACTGTTAAAGATGTTAAAAAACAGGGCTATGAGTGTCTGTTCAGGCAGAGACACAGTGCCTTCAGATAGGCATGCAGGAGCATCTGATGGTGGTATATCATGTTTTTTTTTTTTTTTTTTTTTTTTAAAGGAGAACATTCTGACTGCTTTGAATGATTAATATAGCCACGAGTATTAAAAAGAGCTCTAGCTGAACCCAAACAAAAGCAACCGATGCTTTTTTTCCCAGTTGGCTTCAAGGAACCAGTCAATGTGTTAGATATGCTGATCTCAAAGCCCAGGACACAGGGTCAGGGAACTTAATTTAAAGGCTTTAATTTCCAAGCTTCCGCAAATGCCCATACTCCATTTTCAGCTTTATTCTTAAAAGGGGCAAGGTGCTGGAGATGCCATGATATATGATTTATCTATCCTATTCATCTGTGTGTCTACATAAAGATAGTAGGTTTGGACATGCATACTACTGGATTAGTGAGTGGAGGTAGTTGAACAGGCATTACCTATCTGCATGACAACTGCTGTCTGGAAATTTAATGTACAGATCTACATACAGACCTTATCAATCCCTTGAGTGGCCATCCCTTTAAGACTCTGTGTGTTGAGATGTGTAGAGCAACTGGACAGACTACTACTAGGTTACTAAAGGATAGTAATTCCCTCATATTACAAGCTCTGTTACAGGGGTCAGTGCCTTAAGTGCACCAAAAATCCTTAATTGCCCTGACCAGCCTTACCTACTGCCTCCACCTATGCAACCTCAGCCTACTGGCCAACAAGCTCCATTAAGCTCAGTCCTTGCCCTCCAGATTGCCTGAGTGATGTTGTAGATGGGCCTATCTCTTGCTGTCCTGAGCTGCTGACTGAATTTCCAGGATGGACACCAGGCCTGTGTTGCAGTCCTGTTTCCAGTCCTGTCTCCCATCTGGGCTACGTTGTTGGTAGTCTCATCTCTGGCTCTGGCTCCAGCCCTGTTTCCACAGACTGTGTTATGCAGTAAACATGGAATAATCCAAAGTACATTTGGCATTTATCTATTGCTTCGGGGATATTACCTGGCATAGTCAAAGTCACAGAGGAAGGGAGAGAGAATTGAAGCTGTGATGATGTGCTGCTTAATGTAGTGTAGACTAATTTACTCATTGTGAAACACCCAGTAACATCTAACTTCATTGTGCCTATTCCTCTAGTCCAGACTTGCAGCTAAACAATGTCCTGATTCCAGCTCTGTGCCAGAAGGGCAGTTTATAAAACCTTCTTAGACAATATGCAACCTCCTTCTTCCTTCCTGTGAAACCTCCTGGGGCTTAGCATGTGTGGGGGTGGTGGAAAAGAGGAGGGAGAAGAGGAGGAAGAGTGAGACAAGCAAACATCCATTGCCAGCCAGGCCCGATGGAGAAAAAGACAGTGATGGTAAATGAAGCATTTTATGGTAGAAAGGAAATGCCTTCAGCCCATGAGCTGTGGCTGCTTACAAGCGCCCTGGCCAGGGTTCTGGCTACCTGAGGAGGAAAGAGTAAGTCCCTGACTGTATTCGGCCAGATGAATAGTCTGCAAGCTGGGAGGGGTAGTCCCTGGTGAATGTAAAGTACTTACAGGTGCTTCCTGCTGCCTGCCTCGAGCTCTAAGTTAGGAGGCAGGAGAGCTGTGAGCAGATGATGTAGTTGTGTCTGGAAGTTTTCAGGTGGCAGATCACCCCTTAGAGACTGTCACAGTGAGAGATCTGGAAGATAGGGAACCGGGTGGCTGTAACAGCATATATATGTATATGTACATATATATACATATATATATATATATTTTAAAAAAAGGACATAGGCAAGGAATTGTTGCTGTCTTTGTTGGTGGAATTTCTGATCATTGTTTTTGCTGTCTAAAACACACTTTGAGTATTATCTTGAAATTAAACTCTTTCTGCATTCATTTGGAGGCGTGCCCAGGGGGGTTGACTAAAAATTCTACAGGAAAGGTCTGTGTCATGATAGCTCTTATGAAGTCCAAAGGAAAAGAAGCTTATACCACATGTAGAAATATTTATAAGCAGAAGTCTAACCCTTTTGCAAGGAAGAACATTTTCTCTCAGCCATCAGGGTTTCTTTCTCTGTTTTATTCTTCATTCTATGTATAGCCTTCACTAGTTTAATTTTTCTTGGCCATCAGACAAGTAAGCAAGAGTTTTCTCTGCTGATCTTAAGGTGGAGTTTGTTTATACATATACAAGATCTGTAATTACATAGAAGTGTGATTCGCCACAAAACACCCCGTAGCCTCTCCTCAGACTCATGTAAGAGTGCTTTTCTGCAAGGCCAAGTTGGAGTTTCTAGACAAAGCTATTTTGTGTATATACGATTTTCCCTCCTGCCTCTTACCTTTGAGGGAAGGGTTCCCTAAAGAGGAAAGGGAAGGGAAGGGAAGGGAAGGGAAGGGAAGGGAAGGGAAGGGAA
>NC_048893.1:68646687-68657382 GCF_011077185.1 Oxyura jamaicensis | reverse complement strand
AAGGAAAGGAAAGGAAAGGAAAGGAAAGGAAAGGAAAGGAAAGGAAAAAGAAGAAGGCAGGGCAGCTGGGAAATCTTAGGCTAAAGGATAGATCACATTTCAAAACATTGTAATCTAAAAATAACAACTCTGATTTCCCCTTCCCTCTCTCTCTCCCTCACTCCTCTTCTTACCAATGTAATTCATTTTCTCTAAAGAAAATTTTCATCCAGGGAATATATGAATTATGTAATACTTCGGTAAGATTAATTTTATTTGCAAGGCATAGTTACAATTTAGGAAAATGGGAGCAGGGGTAAGAGCAAGCCTGAGGGTCTCGTGACTTGTGCAACATAATGTAATACTGTATGTACATACACACGTGTGGTAACAGGAGTAATAAGGCTAAACTTCATGTCCATTTCAGTTTGTGTCAGGACTCAGATATTTTTAAGGATTGTCACATTAATTATTAAATAATTTGGCTTTGTGGACTTAAGGCAGTTCCCACTGAATTTTGTGTGTCTACTCTTCTTGTATGTAGATCAGAGGTTTTCAGTTGTGTGATCTATTTATTTTTTTAACTTTCATTGGTGTTTTCAAAAGCAAAAAAGAATTTTGCACCTTTTTGAGTGCCACTCTCCTGCAGGTAAAGAATGTAACAGCTTGTGAGAGTGTAGCTAGAGCCAATAATAATTTGACTGACATGTCTTGGCACTGAAATACCTATTAAAACTCAGGCTGTCCTTTCAAGATGGAGATTTTAATGCTGGGCATTTGTTGAGCAGAAAATTCACTCCCCTTATAAATCCAAAGAACCTATATCAATGCTTATTTCAGGGTTTAGGTTGAAGATAAATTCTTAGAAGGATGCAATATTTCTATTGATTATAGAATAAATCCTTCACTGTTATGAAGGATTTCATGGAAGTTTCCAAGCCCAGTATATGCTGCAAACATGTTTCCATATGTAACACACTGTACTTTTCCATACAGGATCCCAAAGATGCCTTGGAAAAACACAGAGGACAGTAAACTATGATAATCTGGTAACAGTTTTAGGAAATATATATATATATATATATATATATATATATATGTATATATATATGTTTACTCCTGAGAATTTATAGGAAATATAGAAATTCTTAATAGGGGTTAACTGTGGATTCTAGGAATAACAAAGTTCAGCACAGGAATAAATGTCTTCAGATATGGGCATGATTTCAATGAAAAATAATGCAGATCTATTCAGAAGAGTTTGACAATATTTGTAATCTTATTTCACAGAAAGGTAACTTCGCTGATTTTTTGTTAGATATGTGTGCTTTTAAGCCAGTTTTAAAACCAGGTCCAGAGTAAAATCACTGATATTCTTTCCATGGACTTGAGAGAGTTCCAGTAGGTGGGAGGTTAGCTCTCCTACCTACACTGCCAGTAACCAGAAGAGGTTTTTTAAAGAGCTGTTTATTACATGGTATGGTAGAACAAAATTTTTCAATACAACCCCCTGTCTTCTGTAGCTTGTAGTGCTAACACAGGTTTGTGGTGCCTGCTGGAATCTGCCTGGATTTTAAGGAAGAATTTTAGATACACTGTATATATATTTTTCTTTGTTTCTCTCTTTACACACAATGCAATAAAAGCCTATGTTAGCATTTAGAAAAGTCTGCATGTGTGGTGTTTGTTTGACATAGACTCCTGTGTTGGTTTTCCACAGAATTAAAGACACTGTCACAGAAGATGCTGTACATGTGTGTAGGTGAATGTAGGTATAGCTGTTGTAAAGAGACTGATATCCCAAGTTCTGTATCTTAATATCTTATCTTAGTATCTATCTTAATATCTTATCTTGGGTGATGAGATGCTGGAGAGCAGCCCCTCACAGAGGGATCTGGGGACTGTGGTTGATAGCAAGCTGAATATGAGCCAGCAGTGTGCCCTGGCAGCCAGGAGGGCCAACTGTATCCTGGGGTGCATCAAGCACATTGCTAGTCGGTCATGGGAAGTGATTGTCCCGCTCTACTCTGCGCTGGTGCAGCCTCACCTCGAGTACTGTGTGCAGTTCTGGGCACCACTGTACAAAAAGGACATTAAACTGTTGGAGAGTGTCCAGAGGAGGGCAATGAAGATGGTGAAGGGCCTAGAGGGGAAGACATACAAGGAGCAGCTGAGATCACTTGGCTTGTTCAGCCTGGAAAAGAGGAGGCTGAGGGGAAACCTCATTGTGGTCCACAGCTTCCTCATGAGGGGGAGTGAAGAGGCAGGCGCTGATCTATTCTCCTTAATGACCAGTGATGGGACTCATGGGAATGGTGTCAAGCTGCGACAGGGGAGGTTCAGGCTGAACATAAGGAAGAGGTGCTTCACTGAGAGGGTTTTCACCCTCTGGAACAGGCTCCCCAGGGAAGTAGTCACTGCACCAAGCCTGTTGGTGTTTAAGAAGCATTTGGACTGTGCACTTAGTCACATGGTCTGAATTCTTGGGTAGACCTGTGTGGTGCCAGGAGCTGGACTCAATAATATTTATGGGTCCCTTCCAACTCAGGATATTCTATGATTCTATGATTAATGATCTCATTATCTGCCCTGTGGTGATAGCTTTTTACGTGCAAGTGAACATCATCATCTTAATGGTTAATCTTGAGGTTTTTGCAAGTGCTTTCAAATCCAATATCATTGAAGATTAATAAATCTCTTCCTGACATCTATACCACCACCATGCTTTTTTCAAAATCCAGATGTGTAGAAATTTGGGGTGACAGTTTGATTTACTGGATCACTCTATTACAAACCTTTTGAAACAGAGATGAAATGTTACTATGGAGAACAGTCTGGTCATTCTATACATCAAAAATAATTGGTACCACCCTCACAGCCATGCAAAGGCTCTTATTTATCTCTTTGCTGAGAAGTCAAATGCAGACATTATTTAGTTTTAGGTTTTGGAATTGAGCTGAGCTGGAAAAGTTTGCTGCGTCCCTGGGCTTCTTGAATAGATAACTGGGTTACAGGACTCTCAAGAGTCTGATACAGAGAAGGAAGTGTGGTGACTAACTGCTTCTAGCAGCATCTGCAGAAGGACCCCAGGGAGCCTGAGTACATGGAAAGGGGTGGTAAAATGGCTGCCACTGGTATCAAATTCCTATGATATGAGGGCTTCTCATAGATCCTCCTTGGAGGACTTAGATCCTCCTAAGGACTTTGCTTCACACAAAGGGAAGTATTATTGGGGTGGTTATAATGCTGAAATATAAATGGTCAGGCATGAAAGACAGCACAGAAAAAAACCTTCGAACAACAAACCTAGCTTTTCAACAGTCTCCCAGTTTGTCAAAACCCACGTTTTGGAGCAGACAAGAGCAATTGTTCCCCCATGACAGCCCACAGGAGCAGCAGTAGCCACATGCAAGCTACCTCACTGCTCTGCAATTTGCAGTGCTGTAGAAGAGCTACATAAAGCACAGTGAAACAGTCTTTATGATTTCCATGAATTTGATTAATCTTTCATGTAATTTTAGTTCTAGTTGCACTTGGGCATTTCTGCATATTTGTGCCACAAGCAAAAATCAATTTATCCTAAAACAATATTAACTCTTGAAATTCATTGCATCTCAGCAAGCCTACCTAGAGGATAATATTACCTTACTTTTCCTTTCCACCACACAATCTAACAAAGATTTACCATCAGGTATGTATACTGTACACTGTGCAGATTTATTTAGATCTTGTGTTAGAGACTATGCTGTAGACATGTAGTTTTGAAAGTACTTCTTTGAATGAATAAAAAGTGCATTTATATAAGGAAAGGAGGAAAATATAGTATAATGAAAGTAAGGTGAATTCAGGTAAAAAAAAGGTATGCCAGAGATGATATGAATCTTATTTCTTCTAATGAAGTCAGGCTATATTGCTCCAAAAACAACCTCAGCTTCAGGCTGCTTTGTCCTTGTGGAAGTTAGTGCGTTCTCAAGCTCATTCATCTCATACTCTAGTTATAATAGTCCTTCTGATACTCCTTTAGCAGTTTCATAGGGTAGGTGAGAATATATTCTGAGGTATGTTTTCAGGAAAGGTGCTAGAAAGTCATTTGCATAATGCCCTACTGCATTTGTGGTAAGAGCAATTTTCTTCAATTTGTTCCAGTGTTCTGCTATTCCACAGATGTGTTGGGAACCATCTCTGAGGTTTCATCAGTGTGAATTAGGACAAAACTTGGGCTTCATCATACTTGAAACTCTGGGTACCTCTAATTTAACTTTACAACAGAGTAGAAGTTGCATGGCTTTGCAGACAGCAGTGCTGTGAGAACTATAGCTTCTTTGCTTCAGGTATGAAAGGTTGAGGACATCCACGTGTGGCTGGCTACAGTATCGAAGACCCTAACTGAACGGATCAGACTGGGCTGCGTTTACAGTCAGGGTCAAGTCAATATGGTTAGTGGTGCCTAGGGCATCAGTTACCTCATCTGAGGGTAGACAACTAAAATGTGTCTCTAAACTTCCCACTTTCTAACTATCAAGGGAGCACAGAGTGACTCTTTTGGCTATGGAAAGAAATCCACTGTGCAAAGATTGAAAGAGAGGGTGGATAAACCCCACCTAAACTCTGCTGCTTTAGTAAGCACAGTGAATGTGAATTACAAAATTCAACTTCTATGTCTGTCCCTAATATAGAACTTATACTAGCAAAAAATAGAGTTGATAGAATCTATTGTGACAGCTGATGCTGACGATTTGACTTCTTCTATTAAATAGATGACTCATTTACAATTTGTATTTAGATTGTCTAGATTATGTGTATTTAAAGTCCTTTGGGGATTTTAATTTTGCATTCCATCCATGACAGCAAAAATGGTAGGCATGTTGAGCATATGAAGAAGAAAAAAGGAAAACAGAAGGTTTCCCAGATTCTGTGAAACAGAGCCACATGCCCTAAGAAGCCTGGCAACACAGATACATAAACTCTTCTTCAGCTTTTCTAAAGCAGTGGTAGGAACCTGCAGGTGGCTTTTCTAGTACTGCTACTGAGATAGAAGTAGCTACACAGTGTTGGGGTTACTCTAACTTTCTGGAAAAAAAGAACAAGGAAAAAGACTATAGTTTCTATAGTTTCTATTTCTATAGTTTCTATAGTTTCTATTAGGATTGGGTGGTGGAGGCAGATTTCCTCAAAGCACCCTAATTTTAGGATTAGAAAACCATATTGAAACTCACCAAATGACAGCCAGCATTCATACCTTTATCTTTGCTTAAACACCTGTTTGTTATTCAGGCACGAACTATATCCTGGGTGCAGAGTTCTCCTCTGCATTATTTCTGTGTTTTCAAACATTTCACCTTTCCCACAGCAGTGTATGTTAGTGACTGGAGCACATCTCTCCACTTCAGAGATGTAACTCTCTTTAGGAAAGAAGAAATTAAAAATAAAAATAAAATTAAAAAAGTAGAAGAAGAAGAAGAAGAAGAAGAAGAAGAAGAAGAAGAAAAACACTGAACCTTCTTTCTTCTACACTAAAAGACCTTTGTCCCAAACCACACATGTAGATTTTAAACAGAAAATAATATGAAAGCACAGTGCTTCCTTTATAGCAGACCTTATGTGCCTTATGCAGCTTTCTGAGTTCCTGTGTCCATGGATTTATGATGTGCTCTACACTTTCCACATTCTCAGTGTTGTTTTCCCACATTTGAAGGAGAAATGATCAAGAGATTTGTGCTGGAGTGAAATTTATTCTGTCTTAAGCTGTGTAAAGGTTCCAAATTCACCACAGCATGGAAAATAGAAATGCTGTAAGCATCTTGGGCCCTTCCCAGGCATGCAGACACCGTACCTTCTGTAGAAATGAACATTACATTCTTGCAATTACAGTTCTTGTCAGAACTGCTTTTGCCTTTAATAGATCAGGTAGATATGAACTGAGCATGTGCCCAGGGGGTCATTTCTGCATGAGAAGATAGCCCCCAGCACAATGAGAAGTTACACTTCTCTGCAAAGTGGGGAGCTTGAGTGAGCTTTCTGGACACTCTGGGTTAACTGCAGAGGTGGACCATCAGGGCTCCAAGGGGATCCCTTGTCTGGGAAAAGAGAGCTGTGATTTAATATTTAAAAAAAAATGTTTTGAAAAAATATTTTAGGATTGTGGTAAATGGGGTCACACTGACCCGTTTCCTCTGTGTGTGCTAGAAATCTATGAGTGACCATCAGGGCTCAGGCACAGCAGACACTGTCCCACTCTGTAGATACCGTGGTTAGGCCCCCTTTACTACAGCACTCACTAATAGCAGCACTGCCAGACTCGCCTCTATACTGCTTAGCAGGGAACCGCCTCACTGCCTCCTCAGTAACTTTGAGTATTTCTTGGAAATGTTGGTCATTGCAGGCACAGTCCTGTACCCCATGTTGAGGAATACTCTAATTCTGCTAATATTTATCAGTGGTTTGCCAACTGCCTTTTCCATGGAACAAACAAAACAAAACAAAAACAACTTAAGTGCAAGTAATGAATTAATTCCCTCTTACTCAACTAAAACAAAACAAAACAAAACAAAAAAACAGAAATACAGAAATAAAATAAAACCACACTTAAAATTGTTTCTGTAGATTACCTACTAACCAGCAAAAAAGCTCTCAAGATACTTGTGTAGCTAGGATCAATCCTTACTCCAGGTTCCTGGGCATTACTTATATAGAAAGGAATTGAGAGTCAATAAGGAACTTTTCCTTATATATGTTTGCTCCTTGAGCAAGTAGTTCCAGTTTCAAAGAGCTTTTGTAATTCATAATTTAATTAGGATGCCAATTTTTAACAGTGCTATTAAAGGATTACTGACCTCCCTTCCTAATTTTAGAAATTTTGATGTCTTTTTGGCATGGGTAGGTAGATCTATTTTCTGATCAGAGAATAAACATAACTTGTTAATGACTGTGCTAGTGCTTAACAGGCTACAGATCTATTTATAGTTACGAAGGAAATCTTCCTGCCTGGAATTGTCAAGCGTACACCAGTGTTAAAACATTTGTGTGTACACAACAGCCTGTAATTTAAAGAAACAAATAGATTGATAAACAGGGTTTATTCTCTTTTCTCGGTTTGTGTAATATGCACAATTATTTATTAACCCCCAAATATGATCAATAATCAATCAAATCTGAGGTGATAATTGGTCTGGGGAATAAATATACCTTATTTTGGCTTGGAGGGATATTGTGTTTTGCAGCCTAATGTGTTTCCCTTTCTATTCCTTTTCCCTTTTGTTATTCTACAGGGGTTTTTAGACAGCCACTGACAGCGACACTTAAAAGCATTCTGCTCAATACAGTCTAGCCAGATACTGGGGAAGTGCTAGGTAAGTGCCTCTCTAGCTACCAACTCCATGGTCAAAGGTGAAGCTTCCTTGATATACCTATCAACAGAACTATGGAGGACAAAATAATTTCCTGAGTATATGGAATCTGAAGATATCAGCTATTAATTTTTTGAAATTTTGTTCTAACATATTAAAACTGTTTAGATACTGAAAAAAAAACAAACCTACACTTTATTTAATATATTGGTTTATATAAGTCAGATGGTGATTGTGTTAACTGATAAACATTTCTTACCATTTCTCCCTGAATCTTAATGTTTCCCTAAAACAAAAAGAAAAGCTGAAAATCAGATCATGATAGAATATTAATTCAAGGCCTCTACAGTCCACTTGTATCCCACTGAAGCACTGGGCTTCCAGGTCTTATCTTAATGAAACAGCTCACAGTGACAAAGAATAAAAGCCACAATCTTGCGAACCTTGGTTGCTTTGATCCATTCTAAGTTTTGAGATGTACCAGGCCATCCTAGAATTGTCAGACAATGAGGGCTCTGCTCTATCACTTTCAAACTGAGTAGAAGTATATTTCTGATCTCTTGCTTCCAAAGCCAGCAGAAGCTGCAGAGACAGCATATTTGGCTCCCTCAGGAAGGATGTTAGTGCTTTGTTTGGTTTGAATCTCTCACCTCACCCTCTAGCCAATGAACAATCATCATGGGCAGACTCTGAAGGGAATTTTCTCGAGGTCTCCTTGAAGGAAAAATGATGCCAGTGAACTGGCAGTGGGGATAGTCATGCCTCAGAGCCTCAGATCCAACATGGCTGGCTCTACCACACCTACCCCCCCCAAAAAAAAAAAAAAAAAAAAAGGGTTGGAAACAAATAGTGCAATGCTATGACCACAAGTACAGCACAAAAGAAAGCCAGAGAAACTGGCATGGTAACAAAATATGCTGGAATCTGAGCAGAAGAGAGACCTTGAAACAGGAAGGTAAGAGCAACTGGAAAAATAGTGGTGCATTATCAGTTATTCTAGTACTTTGCAGTAGATGGCACTGTGGAATTCCCACGCGCCAGTAGTTTAAGAGACTGAAGCAGAAGTAATTTAAACATCTTTCTTTCCCTCTTCAAGGGATGGGATCAAGAACATTAAAAGTAAAAAATAACCTAATACAATAGAATCTGCCCAAAGGGATAAATAGAAATATGTGCCTTAACTAAAAGAAATAAAAATAATAAAAACAAAGGGGAGTAGTTTCTGCCCTAAAAGCAGAAACTGAATAGGAAACAGGGTTTCTTGTCTATCAGATAGTCACTAAAGACACCACATAAGTCTCAGTGATTTGTACATGAAATAGAAAACAAATGTATTGTAATGTATTGTATTGACCAAAAGATAAATAACACATTCAGAATGCAGCATAAGAAGAACTTTCCTTTGTTTTGAATAATTATTCTTGAATGGCAGAGGAAGGCATTCCATGGCCTACTCCATGACCAGTTTCCAGCTCCACCACAGTGCTACAGTCCTGGGCCATTGTGACTTTGGTTCCCAAGGAAACACTACCTGCAAAGCAGTAGGTCTTTCCAAAGCATGTGTCCAAAGTAGGTATCTAAGACAGAGCTGGTAGCACTACCAGTTGAAGTAAGACCTAACTTTTAGTGAAATTTGACTTCATAGAATTGCAATAATTTGAACTGATATCTTCCACACCAAAGGTCTGCCTCAATGCACATGATTATTTCTGAGTTTTATTGTATCTACAGTGACTAGTAGATACATAGTATAAGGACACTGTATTAGGCTGACTTTTTCATAATACCCAATGCCCTACTAAATATCTTATTTTGGTATGTCATTGTAATTATTCCTTTTACAAATGTTCCTTTGTATGCATGAATGCTATAGTTGTTTATGCAAATCAAGGGCATGTAATTGCCCTGGCATTTCTGAAAACAGAATGAAGAATTGCAATGAAGAATTTTAATTTACTCTGTGTAATCAACCTGGCTTTAAAGGCCTATACCAGAGATTATCAACAGTGTCTGTAGAATCTTTTCTTCAGCTTGATTTTTTGATTGACATGATTTTTCCCAACTTGTGTTTATGAAAATAAAATGTGCCAGTAAAAAATAAAATAAAATAAAATAAAATAAAATAAAATAAAAAAATATCACTGTGTTTCTAACTGTTCTGAGATCAGAGATGATACATTCAATAGTGGAGAACAAAATATCTAACCAAATGAAGTTGGCGTGTTACAGCAGACACAACTCTTATATGTACTAATGCATATTAGGATTCCACCTCTGAAAAAATAGGAGAGCTTTGTGAGGAAGATTTAAGGCCTTTTTAAATCATTCTTATGATAAATTAATTAATTATTGCCAAAAGACCTTTCAGAGTATGTTTTTTTTTTTTTTTTTTTTTTTTTTAATATAGTTGACCAAGCTTACTCTAGCTCTCCAGCTCCTGTAATTGTTCTTCTAACACAGAATATAAAGAAACAATAGATCTTAAGACTTATTAGGAAAAAAAAAAAAAAAAGTATTCCTTTGCAAAACTCATGTGCAGTTGGAAAAGGGTGAATAGGCTGATCATTGCTTTTTAAGGAAACCATCATCTGTCTGTCTGAAATCTCTCTCCATGTTGTAATATCTATTAACAGCATCTCTTACTGTAAAAACTATTTTTCCATCTTTATTTCTCATTTATATATTTTGTATATATAGAAGATCTATTGTATAATTAGCTCTAGTGTATCCTGAGATACTCAACCACTTTTCTGTACTGGTTATACGACAGGGCAACAGATGGAGGGATAGAAATATTTCTTTCTCCTTATTCCTTTTTACTTATTTATTTATTTATTAAGGCATGTTACATCACAGGATCCAGGGCAATTCCTTTGGCAAGTTTGGTTATGCTTTCTGAATATGTATTTAGTATCATTGTTTAGTACTGAATTATTTGATTAAATTTCAGTGACAGTAACTTCAAGAAAAAAATACACAGCTTAAAAAGTGTGGGTGAATTCATGGCAGAAAAATCTAAGCTAAATAAGGCTATTAAATACAAAACCAGAAAGTCCCCAAACTGCAAAGTGCTGGAAGTTGGAAGAGTTTTCCAAGGAAGTATCACTGCATCTTTTGCTTATAATTTTCCCTGGGCATCTGCTTTTGGACAGTGTTGGAGACAGGGTACTGAGCCAGACAGACTTTGTTCTGACTCAGTACTGTTACAATTTTATGGAAGTGTCATGAGAGAGACATGACAAATGCTGTGATGCAGGTGAAGAATTATTTTTCTGTTATAAACAATTCACTCTTTTCTTTTCCTTTCTTTTCCTTTCTTTTCCTTTCTTTTCTTTTCTTTTCTTTTCTTTTCTTTTCTTTTCTTTTCTTT
>NC_048893.1:68619893-68646677 GCF_011077185.1 Oxyura jamaicensis | reverse complement strand
TTTATTTTATTTTATTTTATTTTATTTTATTTTATTTTATTCTTTTCTTTTATTTTCTGTAATTAATATACTTTATTTTGCTGTGCGAAGCCATTTAGCTTCAGTCATTGTTTTGCCAGAGCTGGCCTTTGCAAATTCAACCTAACTGCAAATGTTGTGGGGAAAGAGAAATCTTTCTATCCCTGGAGGAATTAAAGCTCTCAGTGAGAATTCACTGGTCTGATCCTTTGTGTAACCACAGTGTTGTTGCTGAGCTCCTGCTCTCTATTAGCCTCCCATGCAGTCTAGGGTTTAACTTGGCAGAACTCAAGGTTTTCAGAGAAATTGGTTCAGCTCTTTAACCATCACGTTTACCAGCCCACATGCAAAATCCCCAAATATCAAAAGTCACGGATACTTTGAAAGCACATGAAAATCTATGACTCACATGACAGCTGTGACAAAAATGCAGTCTTTCTTACTGCCCTTTTGTTTATGGTCTTTTGCCAATTTCTCGTCTGACAGTATAGAAGTTCAAGGTAATTTTCAAGGAAATTAAGTCTCTAGAGCAATATGTTGAATTCTTTGTTAAAACTCAGATAAATTTTTCACTGTGTTTACATGTGTAGCTCTTTTAAAATATGGAATAATAATAATAATAATAAAATGTCTGAAAATGTTTGTATTGATATTTATTGCATTTATTTGTATCTGTAAGTTCTTTTTGCATGTGTGCTGGTATTTAGAACCTTTTTTTTTTTTTTTTTTTTTTTTTTTTCTTTTAAAGACAGTAGTCCGAATGCCAACCACTGGTTAAAGGGAGAAGACTGATCAATTGTGTGGTAGTGAATTAAAGGAAAACTGCAAAGGCTGTTAATATTTGTCAAAAGTTTGAGAAAATTTCACTTCAGGACAGATTCTGCAATCATAGATTTTGACATCCAACCAGTAATTATCCAGTTATTGAATGGTTACGTTAGTTTAGCACAAGTCTATGTGGTTTTCCCCTCCATCGCACCCTTGGCCACCTTTTTTTTTTTTTTTTTTTGTCTCTCCTGTATTGGCAGGACTACTGCTCTTCAGCCTGACCTTTCTATCACATGGCCACATAACCTCTAGCAGTGGAATGATAGTGGCAAGAAGAAGCAGCTGAACTTGTTCAGGACCATTCCTCTTGTGCAGAACAGACCAGTCTAATTAAAGTCAGCATGTCACTATGGCCTGAGTCCTTGGCTCTCCCATCAAGGACTGTGAGCTGAATGGTTTATCTGGGTTGTTTCTATTTTAGCAGACTGTGGCTGAACAAGTTTATACAGGGCAAGAGGCAGTCTTTGAAATACACATGGGAACCACCCTTATAGGACCTGTGTTAAACTGAGATTGAAACTGAAGTCTCCAATTTCCTCCACAGACAGACTGCAGCTGTGGAATATACAGAGCACAACCATGCTGTGCTTCTGCAATGTTACCACCATCCAAACAAGAAATTCACTGATATCTGCAGTCAATTAAACACTTAAATAGATGCCAAAGGGAGATCCAAATCATTGTTTGGACAATAATCCAAGCCTGACAAGGCCAGTTGCAGCTGTAATCTGGAAAGGGGCTGAAGGCAGACAGTGAAGGCCTCTTGTGCAATCTTCTGTGGGCACACACTGTACTAAGAGGTCACAGCTGTGGGCCATCACCTTCTCTCTTCTATTCTCCCCCACTTCTGCTCACTGTTAATGCTCACCAGGGAATCAAAAGGGACAAAGGCCTCTCAGCAGGTTTATCAGCTGCAGCAAATCCAAGATCATCTCTCACACAGCAGTCTGTGAGGAAGAGGAGGCCTGTCCTACTTCAAGACCCAGCAGGAGAACAGGACAGCTGCTGCTGTCAACTCCTTTAACTAAATAGTGCAGTCTTTTGCAAAAGACAATGGAGCATGGCTTCTGAAGGTAATTTTTAATCTTTAAACCTGTGTCATTTCTAGCTTGGTCTAATGCCTTTTATTTTAAACTCCTCATCTGAAAGCACTGCCATTGCTAGATCTTACCCAGAAAAATAAATAAATAAATAAAGCAGATGTATTGCGCTTACAAGTGCAGCCTAAAGCACTGTAGAATCTTCCCTAAACTGCTATTCTCACACAAACACACATTTAAAACAAATAAATAAATAAATAAATTACAAGATGGGTGGTCAAATGAAAGACTACACACTCCTGTGAAATAGGTCTGCAGGGTGGGGGGAAATCACCCAAGCCCAAGGAGGATCAAATGACTCTGTTGAGCTCAGTCTTAACAATAATAGCAATAGTCATGATCACCCCTTGCCCCTGGACACAAGCCAGTTAGTAATATCTCATGGATAAAGTAATAAAAGACAATTATGACTGTTGAGGTGTGAACATGGTCTACACGAATCTTTCTGCAAGGCATGTGACAGAATCCATCCAGATGAACTGATTGACTAAAGTGCACAAGCTCTAGAAAGTACAAAATCTGCTTTCCCTTTAAGGGATAGGCTTGAAATCAGAAGACAGTCAGGAACAAATTAGGATCCATACTTATTCCTGAATCTAAATCCAGCCTCTAAATGATGAGGATCCTTTTCTGAGCATTTTCAGTTTTGTTCTAATTATGGACTGAAATTATATTTCCTGGATATTAATTGGCAAAATTCTTCCTTCTTTCCTCATAATTTAAATAGCACTATTGAACTGACACTTTTTTTTTTTTTTTTTCCCCCTGTTAAATCTCCTAATTACCTTAAAGTACAAGTATTAACAATTCAGTCTGTTCACTAGCTAACTTGCTTCTGCAGCTAATAATGGCTGCTATCTGGTTTGACAGGTTTGAATAATCATTTCAGGGGCGTTTCACTTCCAATAGTTTTCTTTCTCTTACAACTTTTTTTTTTTTTTTTTTTTACTCTTTTTTTTTTCTTCTCATTTTATGCCTTTTATGGAATGTTGTTATCTGTGAGTGAAATGAAGGCAAGATGCAATATTCCTATTTCCATTACAATGTACTAGAGAATCACATCTTTGAGTGATCCCTCTTAAAGACCTGTTGGCAAGTTTCAGTGTTTGACTTCTTTTTGGAGGAATTGTAACCTGTTGGGCCTTAATTATAATGACTCCAAGATTCTCCAGCTGCCTTGGATTTTACTATTTCCTCTTGCTGTATTTCTTCCACTACTCCACCTCTTCTTTGCCTCCAACTCTTCTGCTCTTCTTCTGATGAACTGAATTAAAACTTTCACTAGTAAAAATTATGGTGTGCAGCTGTGCACACCATTTGCTGATTCCAGATTCTTTCCCTCTGTTTATGCTTTCCACACAGATTGTTGCTGCCACTGGAAAAACAAATTAAATAAAACTGGTACTCATCTTACTGGTGAGACTAGCAGTAAACAAGCTAGGGAATGTTAGAGCTCTGTGATAGCCTTAAGAAAATGAAATTAAATAAGAAGTCCAGCTGCAGCAAACCATTTAACACAAATACCTAGAAAGTATTATGAAGGTCCTAAAGGGTGATGCTGTGCATTGATTTTTATTGAGCTTAATATACTTTCATGTCTTTTTCCAGGTTAGGGAGCTAGCAGGTTGACATGGAGACCCTGGGAAGAATAACTTGCTATTTCTAAAAAGACCAGGATTTATTTCCCCTTTCCTATTCACGGCAATATATTTTGCTTGTTTATTAGTTAATGAGTATGATTTATTATTTATTGGTTCATGAGAATAAGGGGAAACATTCCCTACTCAGTGTTCAGATATAGATATGGGTCTGCTAAGATCTTTTAAGTCTGGAACATAACTGGCAAAATGTTGGATATCTTCCAAAGTGTTTTGCCAGCTGCATGTGAATATGCATCCCTGAAATGCTAGCATTTGGCAGTCATCAAGATCTGCAAATATTAAAGTATTCATTCTTGGATCTACCTATATGTTTATAACTTGCCTTCCCCAACTCTGTGTGAGAGTCCAAAACCAAAGAATCCCCAAATACCCTTTATATGCTCTCTGGCTCTCACTCCCACACACACTCGTACGTGCATGTGCATGTATGCATAGTTATTAGTCAAAAATACAGCCATACACAAAAAAACAAGGCAGAAAGGAAAGCGGCTTTTGGAGAAGTATCATTTGCAAGATGTAGCAGTTACAGTTTCATTTTTCTTCTTTTATTTGATCGTAGATATTTTGCTTTTCTTCTGCTTTTGTAAGGTATTCTGCACTGAATTTGAAGTTACCAGAAACCTGTGGAGGGCAACAGGGTAGATTAAGGGCACAGTGGAAATTCATCTGAGAGAGAAAGAGATTATAGGGTGGAAAGGAAAGGAAGCTGCAGGCGAAAGATGAGGCCTCTGAAGGGCAAGGAGGGAAAAAAAAAAAAAAAAAAAAAAAAAAAAAAAGATTTGTATGGCTTTTTGGATTCTTATGATTCTTATTCCAAAACATCCTCTCTTGTGGGTCCAGCCAAATGATTTCAGCCATCACAAGTGATGATTGCTATGCATACCTCTGTTGCAGAGGCAACAGGCATTTCAGGAGATATGTGGTATTTAACAGCTGTTGGGGGGGAAGGGTGGAAAAAAAAACAGAATGACCAGAATGACCCCCTACATTTGAAAGGTGTGATGTTTCTTGCCTTGTCCCCCTTGCCCTCACCATGCTTCCTTCCCTCCCTCCTATACATGTATTAATAAAGTGAACAAGGATTTCAGTTCTTGGAAATTGGTTGAAGAGCTGGTGGTGCTGGTAACCAATTTGTGATTCTCCTTTTAAGAACAAATCCCGTGTGCTGTGTACAGCAGCCTTTGTTTAACATTCCCCTGAATGTCTGAAAGCAAAATGGTATTATGTATGTAAGATGTAATACAACATTTTTTTTTACAAAAGTGTCCATTCAGCACAGCTTGGATCTGGGAGGTTGTGAGAAGGCCAGGACACTTCACCATTAGATTGAAGGCTGTAAATACGTAAGTATATACAGTAGATAAAGGTTTGAGATTCTTTGGAGGGAAAACTGGTCAGAGTTAGAGCTTTTGGTGTGGACATGACCTTTGTCCCAGGCCTTGCTTCTGCAGCCAGTGCCATCCAGTTCCAGTAAAGGCAGGCTGGAGATGCAGTCTATTTTCTCACCCTTTCAGCAGCCACCACCACAACCTCAGAAGGATGGCTGGTGCATTGGAGGTCTTGCTTTCATCTGACTCATTCTCCTTTTCTGTCACAGTGACCTCCAGTGGTTCTCTTCATTTATGTCCTGTAGTCCTGTAAACTGTCCTAAATACATGGGACTAATTTTTTATTATTTATTTATTTAAGCAACCAATAGAACAAAACCTTTTGAAGGGAAGAAATGAGAATGCATCATTTTTTTTTCATGATTTTTTTTTTCTCGTGTGGGCACCGGATTCCTACTCGATGGACGTGCAGGAAAGGCATGCATCTGTGAGACTGGTGAAATAAATAATTAGCTGGTGAAAAAGAACTATTATTTGTGACTACTAAATGAATGAGTAAAACTGCTCTGAGATCTGCCAAAATGCTCACATATAAAATCAGACTGCTCAAGGGGAGGGAGGGGGTGAGAGGCTTGGAAAAACTGATTTGTTCAAGTTTGAAGCAGGTCAGGGAGGACTGGGTGGGGGGCACGGGCGTGTGGGGGTGTGTGGAAGGGACTAACTTCATCTCTGAGGTGGTCCCACTTTCAAGGACTTTTTGAGCCCTCTCTCTGGAAGTGGTTCGCTTTATACATTCAGACTTGGCTGGCAGTGGTAACCTTGCTTGGCCTTCCCTGATTTAAAGAAACAGCTTCATATGTCAGTGTTTCTGTTGCTTTTGCTTTGTACCCTGTGCCAGAAGCTATGAACCTATAAACCTACTCACCTTGTATGTACAGCATATAAATCTGTTCTCAAAAGAGGGCCCATGGGACGGTCCTGGAGGACAGGAATGAAGGGGAAGGGCATCAGAGGCTAGAACTAGGACACCTCTGTATGCAAAGAAGAGACAGATCATTATAGACAAGAAGAGAAATTGTGTTGAAAACAAATCACAATTGCTGACAAACTCTGAGGCCCCCTTGGGAATGTATTTTAAGCAGGCAAAACAACTACTGAACTCAATGGAAGGTTTGCCTGATTAAGGGCAGTTTAGTATAGCCCTAGATCATCCTGCCTGTCCAAGGCCAGCAAAAGCCATGAATTACCATATCGTCTAGCCCTTGCAATTGATACATACAGTCTGTTGACAGCTTTGCCTCTTGTGGTACCTCATTTCATCAAGTCCAACAGAAGCAGAAGTCTGGATGCTAAAGAAAATGACCATAAATGAAATCCTAGTTGGTTCTTGGAAACAATATCATGAAAAATTTGCACATAAATTTTGTTGGTAGGAAGTGTCTGTGTTCTTCATTTCTGTTCTGACATAGCTATGTATCTCATCTGCTGAGGCATCTTTCCTCATTCTTGCTAGCCCTGTCTAGTGGCAAAAGGGAAAATATTGGTGAAATGCAGGATGACTCCCAAGAATCTAGAGTGAGATCAACCTCTGGTTTGTGTGCTGGCTACTGATATATATATATATTTTTTTTTCCAGTTGCATGAAGGGCCTGCCCTGAGACAAGCTGAGTATGCCTGTGTTGAGCTCAGGGGAGCGAGTGAGTGCAGCGCTGGTCCCAGGGATAGCTCCTGCTAACATCAACAAAAGATCTGCAGGGTGTTTATAGTGCACCCAGACAAGAATTCCTTTCACAATACCTAACAGACATTGTATATACCACTGTAGATTGTTTCATATAATCCTACCTAGACTCTCACAAATGGGATCACATCATGGACTGCTCTTTTCCAGCTTCAGGCAACTTGCCAATGTGCTCTTTTTTCTCTTAATGCATTAAAAATCACCTAGGATGAGCTGCATATTTTCTAGAGGTCTTGTTTTCCATAGACTTTTAATTAGATTCTTGTAGTTGTTTTTCATTATGCATGCATATGTCCGTATTATAATGCTGTTTAATAATGACATGTACAACAAATTGTTAATGTGTGTTCTAAATTTACTGGAGATTTTGGACTGTGAGGCTAACTCTTGTTATGTCCGTCTCTGTTGGTCTCTGGCTGCTGTCTTTTTTAATAAGTGTAACTATTAATGGCCCCAGTGGGTTGATCTTTGTCTGATAAAGACATCTTTTAAATGGATTAACTATAAATGATGGATCATCTGTTGTTAGAGCTGCTCTTAACTCTTAGTATTTACCACATGTCATCTTATCATTATCTGAATAACTTGAATACAGTCTTAGTGATTGTGCTATATTTATTTAAAGTTTTCATTCTCTTCTTTTGCCAATAGTGAGTCTCTGAAAATGAGCAAAGCTGAGAACTCTGGATCTGCTTAACCCTACATAGTCCTGATGTAAGAGTAAGTGCAATGTAAAAAAAAAAAAAAAAAAAAAAAAAAAAAATGACATCAGATGATGTCATCTGAATTTTATTAACATAGGTAACATTTTCTGTATCTTATTGCATGATCTGGTGTTTCAAATACAAGCAATTCTATCCTGTCCTATAAGGAACTTCCTTTATCCACTGCACAACAACCAAGCTACTGGAGAAGAGGCCTTTTAAAGAAGAGCCTCTATGTATCTTTCACACTTAAAAACCTCCTAAGTTTTGTGAGTTTTTATACTGGTGCTAGTTCCTTAGAACTTAGCATTTGGAACTGTCATCCAAGTGACTGTTGGCACTGCTATCCTGTGCTACCCAGGAGTACTGGGAGACCAGCCTTCTGATTGTCCCAACCAGTGCTGGTGCCTCTGCCTCTGTACTTCCCAGGAGTACTTCCTCAGTTTTACAGATGCTGTGCATTGTCACAATTTTGTTGTGTGTGACTGAGAGACTATATCCAGCAAACATGTAGGACCTCTCTGTGATCCATGCTTGCAATACCAAGAACTCATGTATGGTATCAGACCCTCCCTGGTCATGGAGGCCTTATGATCATTCCATACTAATTGATTCTAAGTAATCTTGTGGGACTCGTATTGGTGTATTAGACTCAAATCGCTTGAGGCTGTAAAACAAGCCTGCCAACACAAAGTACACTTAAGTTAACTTCTCAGTATAGTTAATGAGTTACAAGGAGACTTCATCTTCAGGGAGACTTCATCTCTTGTGACTTCATATGTGTGAGTAGACTGTCCTTGCTGCTCAATGAGAAGACACGTTATTGTCCCCAAAAGCATAATAAGCCCATTTTGTCTTATGAAAAATTTATTAAGTTTATGTGTTTTCCTGGTAAATCTCTCTTGGTTATTATTGGAACAGGATCTGGAGAAATATGAAAGGAAAATAATCTATTTACAGACACTTTTTACCTGCTGGCACTGAAAATAGTAGACATTTTAAGTGGGTACAGCGAGGCACTAAATCTTCTCTGTTTGATCTCAGAATTGCAAAAGCAGACTGACCTAAGAGCCTGACTGAGGAATCGGTTGCTAATATCCCCAGATCTCACAGTGTTGGGTCACCACCCCTATGAGTGCCAGTCTGGAGGAGAGGAGCCTTGGGGTAGTTTGCTTTTGACACTGAGGGCTTATCTGGTCACAGTACTGAACTGTTGATGAAGTGGTATACAGGCATTTTTTCTTCTTATTGGGAAAATACTTGTTTTTATTTAGATCAAGGTTTAGCTGTACTCAGTGATTTACTTGGATGTATTTTTGTGTTTCCATGTCCTCTCAGCCACAAAAGGGTGAATGAAAGAGGGCAATGCTTAGCAGAACATGTTTCTGAACACAGGTAAAGTGATCAACAATGTGAAAATTTGAAATATATCAGAGTAAGTCTTCTGTACTCCTCCCATGTAGAGACAAAATGGAATATTGAATAAATAATGGAAAATTCAGGTTACAAGGTGGGATATTTTTTTCTTTACATTTTGCCCTAATTTTCTGTTTCTAGATCTTCTAAAATGTAATTCTAATGGCACTAATCTACACAAAACTCTCCCACCTCCAACGTGCTTGTACGTACATATTCATGGTAATAAAGGCCACTCCAATAGCTTGCTTTTCATGAATGATTTTCAGCAGTACATATATAGACCTTACCCTGTAGTTCCACTGGGAAAAAAAAATAATAAAAATCTCTTTTCTGAAACTTTCCTGATGTTTTGCCAAAGGGAAGCTTGTCTACAACATATACAGTGGCATTAAAAGTATCCTATAAAGTCCAAACTTAGCTTTGCACCCAGTAAGGTGTAGAGAATGTTCACTTGCATTGTCAGAGAACAGCAACAGTTCTTGAAAATGGACAGTTCATGGCATATGCATTGGAAAGCATTCTGTTGGATCACTAACCCATTTGGAAGGAGGGGCATGGAGAGGATTAGATCATAGATATTTTCCACAGCAAATTAGTTGACATTATAGGAAAAAATTATTTTAGTTGTGAGAAGAGTCCAGGAAACTGATTAAAAGACAGGACTCTAGGGGGTATATTTTCAAAGAATTGTGTGGGAAGTTCTGTGCATAACTTCCACTGAAGTCAATGTCTAGAGAAGCATCTTAGTGGATGGTTAATGAGAGACTGTCTTTAAACATGGTCACCTTTGCCTGGTGAAGTCTGAAGCAAATGGTTTACTATCTGATGACTGTATTCAGAGCCTAAGTGAAAGAACTGGGATAAACAACCATGGCAGTGTGTGTGTTGCTTTCCAATAATGTTTTGCACTTCTACAACAGGCTTTCTGTAGATCTCAGAACATTTTGGGAAAGTGGAAAAGTGTTTCGAATCAGAACTCTGATAAAGAAGTAAAATTATTTGTCCAAGGTGTTGCAGTGTTGCTGGTGTTAAAACTGGGAGAAAACAGCTCTTTACCTGCTTTTTCCCGAGGCCTTTTGTAGACATCGTTGATGGTCTCAGTAGGGCACAAACTAAGTTCTTTAATGATTTAATTGCTCACATGACATGACTCATGCTGATGGTTTACATTTTATAACAGGAACTATCATGGTGTGATACTTCAAAGGTAGTTTGTGCTTCCTGTATTTTCGTTGTAGTATTCTTCAACTAAAAACCTTCAGCCTCCAGAGATCCTATTACAGCATCTTTTCTCTGCAATAAATTATAAACAAATAACAATGTTTTAAACTCTCGAAGACTGTGACTAAATACAGGCAGCATTCCCCTACTTTCTGGATTACTGCAAGACAGACAAATTCTCTGTGGTGGCTTAGGAGATCAAGGGCACTTATTCATAAGTGAACAGGCATTGCTTACTGTGTGCATCATACTGGGAATAGTGCTGTCCACGTGTTGAGGCCATGAATACCTAAAACTAAGCCAAATAATTCCTGTGCTTGACATCCCTTCCTTGAGAGCATGGAGTCATTTTATAGTGTAGATGTAAACGGTATCATTTTATTTTTTTTTTTTTTTTAATTTTGAGTGTGTCTTGAATACCAAATGAATGCCTGTATTTAAAAGGGATCATGAAACAAATGCTGCAAGAGAAACTCTACTGTTAATGCACTTCTACTGCCAAGTGCACACAGCCTAAAAAGAGTCTGTTATTGAGGTCCAGCAACAGCGTAGCTGCTGTGAAGAACTGTCATCATCTGATGTTTCTTAACAGCTTTTAAGTTTTGTAGTAGATGTGGTAATTAATTTAGACCAGAGCAGCAATGATGTGCCAAATGTAGGTTACCATTTGAGGTCTAGCTTATCTAGAAATGGGCAGTAACAAGACTTTTGAATGTCTTAGCTGGATCTGAGAGGCAGGACAGCTGTTCAGCACATTTCTGGGGCTGTCCCCCACCTCCTGCTATGACACTCTGCTTTCATTTTGTTGTAATTCTGCCTCATGCTTGACCTCTCAAGCTGAAAGTTTGTAAACAGTTTTTTTTTTTTTTTTTTTCTTTTTTTTGGGGGGAAATCTCAGGCAAAGGAGTCTTACTATTCTTAAATGCAAAACAAGGAAAAAAGTTGTATTACCCATGTTAAAAAATACACTGGAAACTCTTCTGAGAAGCCTTAGAGCCTCTGTGGCTCAGGAAAGAAAATGGAAATTTGGAAGGGCATCTTCTGCATTAGGAATTCTGTTTTATCACCTTGAAAATAATCTGACCATGTTGTAACCCTCTGAAAAACCACTCATTGAATGAAGGCTTCTTTATTGCTTTGCCATCAACAACCTTCATCACAGACCATGGTCAAACTGCCGTGTGTGACTGGACTTTGGGCGCACATCCCTTCCCAAGCCACCAAATGTACCCCACCACTCTCCAGCTCCCTTGTTCCACCAGGATAAAGGCAGACCCTGCCTTCTGAGCAGGCTCATGTTCAGAAACTACAAGGACAAAAGCAAGCTTTCCATGCAGTGCCTGCTGAGCCAGGAGTTTGGAAAAAGATGTTGGGATGGAGCTGCATATATCAGTTATGAACAGGAAGCTTCTCTGCTCTGTCTAGTTTTTTTTTTTTTTCTTTTTCTTTCTGACAGGTAGGTAGAGAGCAGGAGGAAGCTGGTACAGCTGCTGAGGGGAGAGAATAACCCAGCAGGAAAAAAAGTGGGACATAGACGTTAGAGAAGAACAACATCAGTGGATGTGAGCCAGAATGTGGAGGAAGGACTTGCTGAGCCAGGAAACTGATGAAGGAAGCTGAAGTGTGTGAGGTGTGGGTTGGATTTAGCTGGCCGAAGAGAAGGGAGGATGGAGAGTGGATGGGAACTAGGGGAAAAACAGTTGAAAAGACCTTGGATGTGGTGAAGAAAGGAGGAGTGAGGAGAGGGATAGTGACAGGTGGGAGCAGAGACGGTAATCCAAGGAAAGTGTAGGAGCAGGTGATACCGGATGAAAAGACAAAGTGGATTTTGTTTTTGCCAGAGGAAAAGGACAGAGACATGGATGCAGAGGTGGAGAGAAAGCAGGGGAGGTGGAGAAGGAAGAGAAAATAGTTGGTAGAAGAACTGTAACATCTGGTAATGTAATCCCAGCCCTGACAGTAGTGTGTAAGCAGAGAGGCCAAATGAAAGCTGTGTGAGCAACCTTCCCTCTGGTACTTTCAAACTCATGGAGTGCCTTGCTATCTGTTATGCTGTCTATTTTAGGCATGTTAACTGCACAAATGTGCCATGTAGAAAATCAAGTGGGCAGACACACATTAATGTAAGAGAGTAATCTTTCAGGAGGTCACATAATGCAAAGGTTGAAGCTCTAGCACCACTATTTTTCTCCTCTGAAATAAACATACCTTAAATTTGGCATCCTTTATACAGGAGAATATCAGGATAAGTCCTGATTATTGCAGGGTTTCTGAGGCAAGTTTGGAGTTGACTTGTCTGAAAAACTGAAGTCTCTTGAAAATTTTAGCTTCCTCCCCCCCCCTCCAATTAGCAAGACAAAATTTCTATAGCTTGTCTCAGAAATAGGAGTCTTCTGGATTTATTTTCCTGCAGAAAGTAGAGCTCAAAAAGATTTGCATTCAGCTTTGCAAGGCTAAATCCAGTGGTCTGCAGCAGTGATTTTCAAACCATAGTCTGAGAACCACAGGACCCATAGATGGAATCCTGTGTAATGGTCTATAAGAAAAAAACAAGACTTGTTAAATTTGCTGCAATTGCTAAGAGCTAGTAAATTGGAAATCTTTGATGGATGTTGAAAAGATACATGGGAGACTGGAGATGCTACAAAATCAGGCCTTCTCTTATGAAGTGTCCAAGTTTACAGAGCCAAGGTTTAGCATTTGGGTTTTCTGCTTTTGCTTTATGCTCTTCAGGCACTCTCTTTGCCAAGGATCATCCTATCCGTCAAAGATGAATTGATTCTACCCACTGTAGTTTTAGATTTCAGTTCCAGCTGAGATACACGGGTAATCCTGAGATACAAAATCTTCTTCTGGATGTATTGCAGTTAACTTCAGTTGTATAAATCCATGCATTAGCTGGATACTATAAATAGGCAGGATGTGCAAGGAGGCCAAGCTGAAAATGTGCAGGAACTATGCCTTTTTTCTTTAATGCAACCCCGAAGTTATATTACATTTCATCATGTGTAACATTTTTCATCTGAAAAGGAAACAATAGGCATGTGCTTGGTGGGTGTAGTAATTAACTGGACTTAATGAAGCATTGAATTTCACACTTCATAGAAATGGATGGGGGAGGATGGGTATGTTTTTTAGTGTTTTCACAGAGGTAGTTTTCTGCAAGATTGGGTAGAGAGCAGAAAGACATCTGTTTTATATTATATGATGGCTGTACTTTGGCAATGGAAAAAGATGGCACTTAAAAAAGGAAAGAAGAATAAAAAATAAAAGCTTGGCAACTACAGAATGGAGCAACAATTACAAGAACTATCTTAAAATTCCCAGGATTTGTAATTTATTTTTCCACACATGCATTTTTCTGATGTTTCTGATGTTAAGGGAGTGAAACAGAGGAAATTCAGTAGGATTTTACAAAGTACAGCTATCTATATGAAACAATCTCCTTTATTCAGGTTGCCCCCACAGCAGCTGTTGTGATTAATATGTGGGTAGTAGCAAAAGGGATAGGAAGCAAGACTCATATGTTCATTTATAAGTAATGATAGGAGAGCAATTTTTTTTTTTTTCCTGCTAGTTTCTTCAGCCAGTGGCCATCAAGATAAGATGGTCTCCCTCTTAACTGCAATTATCTATGGGAGTAAGACAGAAGCAAAATTAAGGTAGATGTTTTTCAGAAACAGAGCCATGTGAGGCATCTTAGTGGTGGAAGAAGATAAAATAATTCAAGCAGTTTAATAGGACCTATTGATGTGTCACCTACTGCAGTTTCCAATATTTTGTTTTTCTCTTTATAGATTCACCCAGAAAACACTTTTTTTTTTTTTTTTTTTTTTTTTTTCCTCCTTATTTAAACGTTAAGACTGTGTGGCTCCAAAGTACAGAGCTGCGATTCCACTCCTGGGGTAGACATTTTCATCTTTGGGTAAAGTTGGTGGGAGCTGAGGATACTGCCATCTGTCTCATTCTGAACAAGATGACAAGGTGTGATGTATGAGCACCTTCCAAGAGTGCAATAAGTTGTGCATCCCATAGGGTTGCTTTTCACATCCTCTCAATTGGAGAGTGGAATGAATTAGCATTTATAGGGCTTGTGGCTGGAAAGGTTGGGAATTGTGCTTTCCCTGTAGTGGTGTCCAAGCTACATGGTGGTGCACCCAAGTTGTTCAGCAGCTCTGCTCACTTGAAATAGAGCACTGGAACAAAATATGTTCTTAGTGATTTTTAAGTAAAATCTAATGTGAAAATGTAGGAGCTTGAACCAATGTAAACACATTAAATTTAAAACAATTTTCAAATGTAGTAAAGAAAAAAATGATGTTCCTGCTCTTGAAATTCCTCAAGGACACATTTCTCCTTTTGATTCATGGTTTAATTAGATTATATTTTATTAGACATTCTTTACAAATTTTAAAATACTGCTATTATACATGCACAAAGGAAAATCAGTTTGAACAATTTTGTGTAGGCATTCATTGAAGTCAACCACAAAAAAGGAACATTTTATGTTAATTATCAATGTACTCGAAATGTATATCTAAAGTGCATTATGTTACAAAAAATATAGAAAGTCAGCAGCACCAAGATACGTTCACAAAATAAATACACCAGTCAACAAAATAAATTATAGTAAATGTGGCAATAATAATTGATTTAGCATTAGCCAAAAAAAAAAAAAAAAAATCACAATAACCAAATGTGCAGTTTCAGAGAGCAATGGGGGAAAAAAAAATTATTCTGAGCATTTACAATATTTACAGGTAATAAATATTTTAATACTTCCCATGTGTTCACTATTACAGAATACTGCAATATGTCTTCCAAAGATGTCTTGCTGAAAATATCAGCGCCTCCTGCAGAGAAAAAAAAAAAAGAGCAGAAAAAATAGAAAACATTAACTTTCACTTCAAATACATAGACTCAAAATTAACAGCAAGAGTTACACAGACTATAATGAATGTGCCTTGCTAGTAAATATTTGCGTTAATAAGACCTGTTTAACAGTATTATAGTATTAGACATTATTTCAAAATCTCTATTTCCTTCAGTGTAATGCAGCTGGCAGTATGTAGTTTATCATAAAAATGAGACCATCTATTCCACTTTGTTGTACTTTCAGACAAATAGGAAGGAGCTTTAGTTTTCTTAGGGCCTTACACAAGAAGATTCCTGAGAGTTATGGGTAGAAAAAAAAATGTATCAACCTGTAATAAATATGCCAAGCATTAAAAAGAAAAAAATTAAACAAACAAACAAAAAACAACAACAACAACAAAAAACATAGTTGGAGAAATGAGAAATTTGATTTGAAGATAGTAAAAAGCAAGTCCTTTTTGAACACTCTGGCAATCATGTCCTTATTGTGTTAATTGTTTGGGTGCAATGCCTGGCTTCTTACTAAAACTGTCCCATGGGATTATTTCCTCAATCTTGACAAATCTATCTTGGTCTACTGATAGGCCACCTGTTAGGCAAGGGGCTGTTTATTTTAAAGGTGTGTATTTCTATACTGTAATGTCCATGAGTTTTACTTCATTAAAGTCTGCTTGGGTCTTGAAGTGAACAGATCCTTGATGGCATGTCTCTTTAAGTATTTGAATAAATGCAGAGAATATATTCCTGAAACTCCCCCTTTGTAATCCAAATAGCTCGGACCAAAAAGAAAATGAGCATCTCGTGTTAAGCTCTGATTCCTGTTGCATTCAGAGCTGAGACATTCAGAGTTTGGTTGTACACAGCCCTAAGATTTGAGAACTTTCTAAGGGACACTGGTGTTCTTATATGATTTCTGCAATCCTCCGTTTGTGAATGTGGGAGAGAAAAGCAGAGCCTGCTTCTATCTGGCCTTTGTAGTACTTGCACTACAATATTATTTTAAGTTATTTCTTAGCAGTGCTGCAGGAAATGCTGAAGGGTTGGGCTTTTTTTCCCTTCTGCGGCTGTGAACAGCACATTTCTGTAATGCACTTCAGTTCCCTGGGAAACAGCTATAGGGTGGAATTAAAAGCTATAGGATGGAGTATGATTCGCTCCGCTGCTGGATGGATCACCAAAGCTGTGGGTAGTGTTCCACATGGCAGACGTGTGTGGGTGTGAGACACAAAAAACAAATCCTTGAGAGTTTGAGTATTTCTTTTTTTGTATGTGCACATTGAAAGTTAGACTACACTTAGCATTAGGGAGTTTACTTATTTGAAAGGTTTCTTAGGAAATTAGGTAATAACAGTTTAATTGAATTGGAATGGGAATATAGCTGGAATGTCCATGAGAAAGAATTTTTAAGAGCCTGGAATGGAAATGTTAGCATGAAGCTCCATAATAATTAACTAGGGTAATATTAGGGTGTATTCAGGCTACAGTATAATAATGACACACAATTCATAGAGTGTGACTGTATATATGTGTCTGCACTATGTAGGCCTGTTTTTAAGAGGGTGACTTTTTCACTCTGGCTTGGATTTTACTCTTTGTTGTACAGTTTAAGCTAAGCCACAACTTGACAATGGTCTCCATACTAATGAGTATTTGCAAGATGCTTTCTGTGTTTTGGTCTCTGATTTTTCAAGATTGGCTACTTTATGAGATACTTCTTGTAATAAGTCAAAAGATCTAGAGTGCAGGTCATTTCTGTTCTTTTTTTTTTATTTATTTATTTTTATTTTTATTTTTATTTTTCAGATCTAACCCCAAAATTTTGGTATTGAGATTGGGCAGAGGGAATTGGTGTGGGGATTTTAGTTCAGCCTGCTGAGCAGAAAGGAAGCATAGAGATACAGCAAAAATCAGGCCTATGCATTATGCACATCTACTTCTTCACTGAGAAGGAGTGATGTTTCTCCTAAGCTTCAGCTAGCCTTAGAGATGCTACAAAAGCAGGTTCTAGTGATGGATATCCTGTCTGCATGTGCCTTCTTTGTCTCCCACCAACAGATAAAGTCCCTGATTTAGCTTGGTGCAGGTGAGGAATCAAGCTCACCAAGATGCAGTCATCCCTCCATCTAAAATGTGCTTGCCCACTATGTGCCAATAACAGCATAGGAAACTACTTTGAACCTGACTTCTTCTATCTAAAGTATGTGGCATAGAGTTGGTCTTGCTATGAAGTTTAGAAATACTATCTTCTGTCAGCCTACTGGAATAATTGCAACTTTATGCAAACTTATGCAATAACAGAGTGGAACCATCATATTATGTTCTGTTCTTTTAAGGGAGGAATTTTGTTTTCTTGTTTCAGGGCTTCTCTTTGCTTAATTTTCTTCAGCCAAATTTGTAAAATATAGGGCCTCTTTAGGAATATATGCTATGTTTCTGCCCCTGGTGTAATACTGCATCTTGGGTAATAATATCAGGAAGGTAAAATTTATTCAAGACTCCAAGTTGAAGCTGACTAACTTCAGCAATCCAACCGTGCTTGAAACAGAAAGGCTAAATTCAGACAATCAGCAGGATTGTATCTGTCATTCTTTTACAGCTCCCTTTGGATAGACAACCAAAGAAACAGTGAAAATGCCCTTGGATATTTTTTTTCCTACATTCAAGATTTCTATGTGCAGAAGACTGCCACTGGAGTTCCTTAAAAGCTGTTGCAACTTCAGGCATCTCATGACAGGACTACCAGAGTGTGCCTTTCCTAGGTCACTGGGACAAAACCATCCTCTTTTACCCCACAACTCACTGTTACAGACATGCTAAATGCTTTATGGTCAAGGATGCTGAATGACTAGCTCTGGACACCTGTAACTTGTGTAGATGCCAGCAGACGTTGAGGCAATGCACACTGTGCCCTGTAAAGCTTAACAAAAGACTGAATTTTAGTAAGTCCCGCAGCATTCCTTTCTAAGGGATATACTGTGAGCAAGTGGCACTTCTATTGTGTCTTATGCTGCCAAAGCAGATGGGGAGGAGGACAGAAAAGCTTTGTTTGTTTGTTTGTTTGTTTTGTACTGTTAAAAATACAAACAATTGAAGGGAGAACTGGGGAGAGGACTGCTTGGATATGCCTGCAAGTGTGCTGACCTCCATTCAAACCAAGATGACTGTAAGTTGATGAGTAGCTTAGGGCACCTCCGCTTAAGTCTTCAGCTCACCTCTTCCTTGAAAACCCTTCATTGTCATACATGAGGAAAGCACGTCTCTCTCCAAAAGCAATGCTCAACATTTTTGAGCAGCAACGTAATTGTTTCACAAGCTGGCAAAAGGATAGAGCTGAATTAAAAAGTCCTAATGGCAGGGAAAATTTTATGGCAAAAGGCTGGTCTGTGTTGTTTGCAGATATTACTGAGAGAAATTTTCCATGTTCTCCCCTAAGGTTAAACAGTAAAATGAAAAACTGTAAAGTAAGGGTAGGAAAGTTGCCAAAAAGGGGAGGCGTTGAGAGGGAGGAAAGAAAACTTTGCCATTTTATAGATGCAGAGCCTTAAATAAAACTCAAAGCTTTCAATCTGCTGAGGCCCAAGTGTGGCACCAAGATCTGAAGAGAGAGACACTACAGGTAAAGTAGAATAGGGAATTTTAATGGCTATGATGTTCTTTCTTTTATCAGAAAAACTTCTCTTGCTACACAGTTTTGGGAAGCTCGTTTTGGCAATAAGCAAGCAGTTTACTAGAATTGTTTGTCATAGAAAGGGAAGACTCTTAGGGGTATATCCTCTTATAATTGTGGCTTTCTGGCCAGAAGTAAAACGTTTGCTTTCCTGGGTACAGATTTGCCAGTGCAAAGTGGACAAGGTACTTACCACCAGAAAGCACCTTGAGACAGTGCACTGCTGGAAAAGCCACTGCCCAGCTATAGCCATAAAGGTGTACTACTATTCCAGACTTAAACAATGTCTTGACCTCACGCACAGAAAGATAACAATTTTAGTAAATATATGTTATGCCTGTGGAAAGGATGTAGTAGAATTACCTTAAAATATGATTATGTGTAGTAACAGAGTTGTCCAAGAGTGGGCTCTCGGTCAGGCTGCTTCCATACATGTCAGTGTTTAGCCAAGCAGAGCGGGCTCGCCTCTTTTTCTTCTCTTGTTCCTTACGTTTTCCAGGCTTAGCTTTCTTTTTCTTCCCCGATACCTTCAGGGGTTGTTCCTTATAGGTCTGTGATTTGTTTGTCTCCTGAGTTAAGTATCTGCCCTCATCTTCACTGCCAAATCGGACAGGGTAGTTCTTCGTGTTTGTAGCAGGCTTAGGGTTAGGTGAAACCTCTGAAGTTGCACGGATTTCTGCAGTGTTGACACCTTCAATTAAATTTTGAAGGAATATTCTTCTTCGTAGATCTTGGATTGACTTGCCCTTGTCATGCAGTAACTGGTGCTCTGATACAGCCCGTTTGCTAAAGAAAGAGACATTTAGGATATGATTATTGCCCATTGCTTGCTAAAGCTCCTCTTTCCTCTGTCAGTGACTGCCTGTACCAGCTCTCAGGCTTGGAGACACCCAGTTAAGTCAGATCATGGGAGCAAGTCCTGCTTCTGAGTAGCTGCTCTCTACAGAGAAGGAAAAGACCTAAGCTGGTAGTAATTCTCATCTGACTGATCACAGACTAGTGGACCTGAAGCTGGATTAGTCACTGCTCTATTCTAGAGAAGCATTAAAACTCTTAATACATCATACTTCAGGCAGTAAAACCAGGAAGACAGTTATGAAATATATAAAAAACAAGGGGTCAGGTAATGGAGCACTGCAGTTGGGCAAGAGAATGAATAACAAGTACTGAAGCCGGATGCAGTGTTTATACAGCATCATTCTAATAATTTTCTTCTGCTCAGTCATGTACTTTGAAAATATAAATAAATGCATAAAAGTGTATTTCAGTTCTAAATTTAAATATGTGCAATTGCAGGAGCATAATGGAAAAATGGTCAAATTTGGGTGCCTAAAGCATAGGCACTTCAGTCCGTAATGAGCTATCCAGAGAGGCGGCTTATGCAACAGCAGCATGAGCATCAGCCGCTCCTTTTGACTTTACTGCTTGGCCACTTGTGTCTAATTATGGCTTTAGATGCCTTCCTGGTGTTCCTTTAAAGTGTGAACTTCTGGGACCAGTATGAACTTCTTGGCACAAAAGCTCTCTGAGTTTTACACTAGCCCTCTTCACTGGATCATCTTCCACCATGTTCTGCTTTGCTTGTGTGGGTGTCTGGTACTCTTTTAAAGTTCATGATATTATGGTTCACCAACCTCTTTCTAGTTTTTGAGGAATTAGGAGACAGATATCTGTCTTTCAGAGATGTACTGAAAAAAAAAAAAAAAAAAAAAAAAAAAGTATGAAATGTCTGAGGAAAGAAGATACAAGTGGCACCTGGATAATAAAGAACTGTGAGAAAATACATGCTTTTTCCTTGGTGTGGGATAGATGCACAGCTGCACTGTGAATAACAGAAAGAGCACAGGCTGGGATTTTAGTTATGTTCCCATGCATGCTATAATACAGATTATCCTTTCGATTGCCCTACTTCAGTGTGCTGAGACTGGCGATGTATCCTCTCATCTTGCATCAGGGTACTGCATGTGACTGGGTTCTTACTGGCCAAAGAAAATGAATTCACTGCCTTGCCTGTCATATAATCATTTGTCCAGCTAGTGGATACACAGTTGCTTCTCAGTGTGGGTGAAACAGGAGAAGGCATAACTGAGTGACTATTCTTTCCTTCCATCCCTCCCCTAGTTATCCTGCAAGGTTTCTAAATGTGGTGGACAAAGATAGTGTGCTAAATTATTGGAAGTGTTCTGTAATTTATCTTTCTCAGTCCCTTCAGCCAAACACTTGAGATTTGTGATTTGATCAACAATAAGTTATCTGAGATTTGCAACTTTATGTAGCATTGGTTTAAGAGCATCCCCTTCACTATTTGTCTTTGTAAATCTGCAATTTGTATTGGGTCCAACTGGTTAGTTCAAATGATACTACATCTCTAGTGCTCAGTGTAAAATTCAAACACCAGCTTTCTCCCATCCCACTGTAAGATTAACAGACGACTGTTGTTTTTGCATGAAATGATGCAGCAGGTATACTCACCTAAAAATACTCAGCTTTGTGAGCACACATTTGGCCAAACATTGTCTATGATGTTTTAAGTGTCCCATAATCATATGAGTTTTGGATGACTTCAGGCCTTAGGACATGTATTTTATGCCCTTCAACTCATGTCTCTAAGTAAACATGCAATATGATAATACTGAACTGAACCCATATTGTTTTATTCTCTTCAGTGCCGCTGTGACCATTAACACAAGCTCAAAATCTCCCCCAAGGAGAATTATTTTGACCAGTGCAGCTCTCCAATAGACATCTCTAACAACTTTCTCATTAAGGTCAATCTGATTTGCAAGTGTGCTAATAAAACTAGCACCTTGGACTCCTCTGAAAAGCAAACTCCTGTGTTGTTTGTCAAGCTGTCCATTGTGGTTCACATTACTTTCCTAGCTTCAGTAAACTGTTTTCCTTTTTTTTTTTTTTGTTTTGTTTTGTTTTTGTGTGTGTGTGTTTTTTTTTTCTTTTTTTTTTCCATGTGAAATGCAGTTTTCCTTTCATTCACCTAGTCTGTAAAAATTATACAAAATCTTAGTGCTTTACTGAGTCTAAAATAGTATGTCTCATGTGAAGAGCAAAGCTTTCCTACTGCCTGTTGTAAACTAAAGGATAATTCCTTTTATCACAGACAACCTAAAGCTGCCTTAATCCTGTAATGTGTATTTGTTCAATTTACCCACTGTGACAAAATCTTGAATCTCCAAAGCCTGTTATTAAAGTACTCTTGATTGAAAAGCCATTCTGTTTTACAGAGCTGATTTGGTTCCAGTATACACAAGACAGTCAAACAGCATTATGAGATCTACATCTTGTGAGAGTATGCATTTCCAAAATAATGCAGGGATAAATGTGTGACAGGTCAGTGTGTCGAAGAGGGTGGGTTTCTGTTTAAATATCTGTGTGATATTTAGCATCAAGTCTGGCCCCAAATAACATTCTGCTACTCCAGATGATTGTATAACGTTACATAGTGTTACATTTCACATGACTTCTATTACTCAGCCAGACTGAAGGATTACATTTTGCCTACCAATTTCCTTTGTATGCTCTAGATCAAAAATCTCCCTAAAATGAAGAAGCTGTGGTAGATACATATCTCTTTGACCTTCTGCCTCCTTCCATTATGTTACTCAAACAACTACTATGTTTGTAAATCAGGGGAAAATACTTGCCCAAGAAGGCTGACGTAAGAAGTGCTTCATACTGCAGATATCAACAATGTCTCACCCCCAAACACCAAGTAGGAAGGCAATGGAAACTGAAATGATTGTGTTCACATAATGGGAATGATATGTAAAAATAAAAAAAAAATATTAAGCTGTTACCGTTAAGATGACCCACTAGAGGTCCTTTCCATCCTTCTATAAATGCACCTCATTCAAGGAAAAAGAGTCTAACCCCAAACCAAATGCAGCAAATGCTAAGCTAATTTGCAGTAGGCACTTTTGAGAGAAGGTTGGTGATGGTATGTATTTGACCACAGTGCTCAAACTAATTGATGTATCCAAGTACACTATGTGCATATGAGACTTAATGTCTGATTATTAGGAGAACAGTAGAAGAAATGCATTCAGATATTAAGCATGTACTTCCAGATAAGCTGTTCTTTTCAGGCATTTTTTTTTTTTTTTTTTTTTTCACTAGATAACTAGCGTCATTGAGAAGCAACATTCTTCAAGCAACAATTTGCTGTCTCAGAGTTGCTCTTATTTAATTGTTATTATCTTTGACTATTCATCTTGGGTCTGATCAGCAGAATAGGAGAAAGGACTCAGTCAGCTCTCTGTCTGGGTTTTGCAAGACTGAGTGCCCTTGCCACTGGCTCCAAAGGGAGTGAAAGCTGCTCAACCTATCTTGGGGTTAGGAAAAATATTTTCTACAGATCTGGGGACACAGTGCTGCAGTGTCTGGGCATGCTGATAAAAATATCTAATTTCACTTTGAGGCATTATGGGGTTTCTCAGAAGTTCTCTAGTCAGTAAAACATTTGTATAACAAATAATATGTCTGGCAATCTTTTATTGGGACAGTTTGCTATCGCTTTCCTTGGGAGATTTGCCTTAGTAAAGTCTGTAGAACTAGGCCTATGTCATTTTGATTATTTTTGCATGGCTATAATAATGTGCTTTAGTATTTTCATCTGTTATTGGTTTAAGCCTTTGAGTGAAAAAAATATCTCTAGGCTTAAGTGAGTTATTAACCATTAACTCTAGGAATGGTTTGTGGTGGTATTAAAACAGGACACATGTTTGAGTGTGGTGTCTGTGTTTGTGTTGTACCCACAAACAAAACTACGTGCATGCCACTAACTGACAGCTAACTGGTTTCTTGTGTGTGTTTTACATGCCATAGCAAAGAGGGAGCTGAGAAATACATTTCAGCTGTTTAGCTTCCACTTTTTTTTTTTTTTTTCACCCAGCCAGGATGGAATGGGGATGTTGGGAAGAACTCTAATCCTGACCTTTAAAAACAAGTGTTAGACCAATGCTAACTTCAAAAAGAAAAAGATTATTTCTAAACGTTTCTTTTTTAACAAATTTGGCTTGGATCCAGTCCAGAGTTTCTTAGCCAACGAAGTACAGCATTTGACTGTACTTCAATTATTTTAATTTTTTGTTTGTGAAACTGAAGTTTGGAACCTCTGGATAGCCAAAGAAAATGGTCTCAAATGTAGGAAATAACAGTAGTTTTCAGGCATACAAAAAAAAAACTAAGCACTAATAGGCTTGGAAGAACACACTGTAACATTATCAGTAATATGATGTTCTACACAGTTAGCTGTAGGAGATTTGTAGCAGCTGTCTGCTTGGTGCCAAAGTTTAGGTGTGTCTGAATTCACTTCACCTGGGGATTTTTTTTTGTTGTTTAAACGGCAGAGGAAATGGTATTTGGAAATATTGTCCTTATGCATGTAACAGAACAGTTACATGGAAATCCATTTGATATTAAGTTTGCTGTGTCATGTTTCCCTGTATGTTGTGATTACATTTTCTACAGCCAATTTTCTCTTTCTGCAACCTGACTTCCTCCTGAACTTAATATAAAGACAGCTCTCCACAGTATGACCACAGAGTTTCTTCCTTAGAAAATCTGATAAAAGACCAGTAAGAGCCAGTGAGTTAGCTATGTGTGTTAGACAATTGCTCCGGCATCAGCTCAGTGGTTTCTCTACTGCACTTTGCCTAGGGGACACTAGTATGAGCTATGGTGATTATCTTGGAAGAAGCAAAAGGGTCATTTCCTGGATAGAATCTCTTAAATTACATTAGCATTTGTCAAAAATACGCTTCTGCCTGTAAGTCAGATACTGATCTCCTTTTAGAAAAAAAAAATAAAATGCTGAAGTTCCAGAAATCCAAAGCAATTGTTCATTGCCTTAGTTTCATGATGGCCCCAACTGCTGTATGTTTTCCCCTCCCTTATCAATACTGGCTGTACACCCATGCCAGAGAAGCTCGCAGTACTTGGTGTAACCCCGAGGAGATTGATGGAACGGGATGCTCCCCGGCAGGACCCTTCCAGGGTGCAGAAAGGTACATGGACAACAGCACAAGCTAAAACTGCAGCTGCACGGCTGCTCCTCATGGAAGAAGAGCCTCTCAGCTCCAACATTGCCTTCCTAAGTGTCTTGTAAGGGCAGAAGCTTTCCCTTTCCCTGCCTGAGCGCCTTCTGCCCGTGGCTCAGAGCAAACCCCTGGTGGAGCACCTGGGGCAGGTAACGCGGAGCCGCCCTCTGTAGCGCTGCTGGGGGCTGCTGCCCCCTGGCCCCGGGGGTCCCCCGGCCCCCTGCCCACCCGCTCCGTGACTGAATCAAGACAAAACCCCAGAGAAACTCACAGTCGGCGGCTGATCCCCTCCACTGATCTCCCGCAGGAGGGCACGGAGTAACTCAGAAGGAATACTGCGAAACTCCACTGCTGGAAGAGTTTAGTGAACATTGTATCCTCCGCGTCCTAAAACCTGAAAGGAAAGGAGGGTCAGTCCTGACAGACACATGAGCCAGCTCCGTCCCCAAACGGTTCCTTGCTGTCGGCTCTCCCAGCTCCCAGGCTGCGAAGGAAAAACAAACTTTCTCAGCGCTCGACAGCGGCTCACTTCTTCCAAACTTTACTTCTTCTCTCTCTCCCTTCCTTGCTGTCTGCTGCTCGCTCTCTTCCTCCCTCCCTCTCTCTGTCTCTCGCTGCCCGGAGGCAAGATCCCTCTTAATACTTGTTGAGAAGAAGAAGAAGAAAGAAAACCTCTGTAGAAAAACTGGGAAAAAAAAAAGATCTAGCTCATATTTGAATCGGGCTGAGGAGCGCGTCTGTTTGTCTCCCCAAGCTGTGTTCTGGACTGGAAAGCGGCTGTCCCAGGGCTTTCTGCTCCAAGAGCAGCCCTCCTTTAAGATAAGGAAAGATTCTCTACAGCAGCTCGGCTAACCTCTGTGTAAACACACGCGCGCACTCACACGCGGATCCATCGCTCTCTAAATATACCTCTGCAAAAGTCAGGTTCACGTCCTTTCCTCCCGGAAAGCTGGGGCCACGCTGAGCCAGGGCAAGTGACCTCGAGCAAAAAGAGCTGCCCGGCTGCGGAGCCCGGGAGCTCCTCTACAAGGAGTGGTGGCCCGGGGACGCGCGGGGGCTGGGGCGCATGCTGGGCTCCGCAGGTTGGATCGCGCTGCAGCCTGCGATGTTCACACGCCCCGGAGCAGCCTCTGGGAGACCTGCGGGAGGACGGAGGCTTTTTGCAAAGAGATGGCGCCCTAAGAACATGTGCGGAGAGAGCGAGAGCCCTGGCGGGACACCCGCAGCCAAAAAGACTAGAAATCAATCGCTTCCCGGGACCGGAATCAACAAGGAGCGAAGAAAGGGAAACACCCGACAGCACATGCACGCAGCACACCCTGCGGACTCCGTCCAAGCTCTCCGCAGTTTCTGCAGCCGGGCTCCTCGCTCTCCCTCTCCGCCTTTAGCCCTAGGTCAGCGCCTCCCCTGCCGCGGCAGAGGGGAGAGGGCGATCCCTCATCAGCAGCGCAGTTTTCAGATCAAGCCCCAAAACCCTAGCCTGGGATCCCCGCCGCCTTTCCTTTCACACACCTACCGTTTTTTGTCGCAGTTCACCTATTAGCTGGAGGGCTGATGCCTAATGATGTTAATTGTATGCTAGTAAAGCGAAGGGGGGGTGAAGGGGGAGGGCTGAGGGAAGGACTCGCAGTCTATGAACACAAGCACTCCTGGCCAAAAAAGTAAATTAGTGGAAAGTTTTCTCCTCCTCTCTCTCTTTCGCCTTCAGCCTCTCCCTCCGTGGAAGTCAGTCTGGCCAGGGCGTTGCAAATGCCTGCGGCAGGTTGCGCTGCCGTGCGGGAGCGTGGCCATCCCGGTAGGCCCATCCGAGGTCCTCCCCCCTCCCCATTTTTCCATCCCAGGGAGACACTTATGTAAAACCAAAGGTGACACCACACGCCCCATGATAGAGCCTACCGGCGCAAGAAACTGCCTCCGGCTCTTCTGAAGGGAAAAAAGCTGGGGGTGGTCTGTGCACCCCCCCCCGTTCCATCCCCCGACTGCTCCTCCATAGGGAGACCATTTGCGAGCCCGTCTGAAAAACTTTTTGATGGCAGGAGCCGGGCTCTCCCCCAGGTGTGGCCCTGCTCAGGCGGGCAGCACCAACCCAAGCACCTGGAGCCGTCAGCTCCGTAGCATCCCTCCGGGCCACCTAGCCTCTCCGCGGCCGCGCACACGCCGCGGGGCTCC
>NC_048893.1:68581124-68619793 GCF_011077185.1 Oxyura jamaicensis | reverse complement strand
CTAGCCTCTCCGCGGCCGCGCACACGCCGCGGGGCTCCACCGCCCGCCCCGCCGGCGGCGGGGCGGGGGGGGGGGGGGGGGGTGTTGCTTGTTACTGCGCCGCCAGCCTGATTTACAGCAAAGCTCTCCCAGCTCCCTCCGCTGAGGCGTGCTGGGTGATGGCTCCTTCTCAGCCTCTCCGAGTATTGGGGAAGGTTTTCTGGAGAAAGCTTGGGCGCGGCAAACCGTTTTTATACCTGTAAGTTATCTGGAGTTAAACGGCACTTGCTGCCACAATAAAGAAGTCCAGCTCCTCAACCAAATTTCATACCACATAGGCAAATAAAACCGAAAACGTAAGAGCTTAAATAGAAATCATGCTGAAAACATTAAATCGTTTATGCTGTAAATAAATTCCCTGAACACCTGGTAGGCTATAAATTAGAATGTATAGCTAATAGGCTTCTTTGATTTACGTTACCCTTTCGACTAATTATAAATAATTGTGACATCCTCTGAAAACAACCTCCCCCCACGCTCATAGGTCTATTGCTGGTGTTAATGGTAAAACTTCCATCAAATATTTTTAGAATTTCCTTTCCTCCAGAAATAATAATAAAAAAATACTCTTACAGACTGAGAAAAAAATAAATAGCCTTTATAAACTTGGAATACTGAAGTTTCTTCACAACTTATTACTTCACCTTTTCCTTGAGTTACAGCCTTCTGTGCCTCTCAGAGATCACCCTGGCCAAGTGGTTGATCTTCTCAGCAATCGCTTCCAAAACTATGTGCTATCCTTAAGAAAAGGAAAAAAATAATAAAAACTAAGTGAAATGAATAAAAATAAAAAAGAAAGAGATAAATAAATAATAATAATAAAAAAGAAATACCTTTTCAAAGAAATCCAGACCTGCAGAATTTTGATTCTGCCTGCAACAGATTAGTGCTAAATAAAGCGTTTTAAAGCAGGTGCTTTTCTCCCTTGCTGCTCTTTTTATTATGAGGAACAGAAGCTTCTCCTAATATATATAGAGAGGGAGACCCTTCTCTATTGCTTTTATTGAAAAGACCAAACTTGTGACATCACTAACGAACTTCCTATGGCTGAGTTTGTCTCATCTCTGCCTCAGTGGGCTTGGAAAAAAAAAATCTATGGCTTCGCTAATATGGCAGGAACTGAGCAGTGCCAAACACTTTCAGGAGGCTTACTATCATACCACGATACCGTGTCCTTTCTCCCCCCCCCCGCCCCCCCGCCCCCCCCCCCCCCGCCAAAACCCGTTTGTCATCTGCACAAGCGGCGCTGCGCTTTTCTCCTGCCACCTACACAAATGCCTAACCCGTGAGCAAACTCCTCCTGCTACCTAGTCTCAACGCAAGCCTGAGCCCTCCTCCGTGGCGGGACGGGGCGAAATTCCCCTCCACGGGGGTCTAAGCCCCTGTCCCCCCACCGGCTGGAGAGCCTGGGCTCGGCGGGGGCGCGCCGAGCGGGGCCGCGGCTCCTGGAGGAGACCCTGCGGCACCTGCCGCCCCCAAACCCGGCGGTTGCTCCCTGCCACCCACGGGTCTCCCCTTGCCCCAGGGGGACAGAGGACGAGGCCAGAGGAGAGGAAAGGTTGGCAGAGCACTGCTTTGGCACAGCTTTGGGACAAGGAATCGCGCCCACACCTGTGCCAAGGCAGCGCCGGGCACCCACGGGCTCGGCTAGCCCCGTGCGCAGGAGCAGGGCAAGGCACGGATTTCTTTGGGTTTCACCTGCCGGGGCCTCGATTTGCAGCAAAGCTCCCCGCCAGGCGAGGCGCTTGCGGTGGCTGGGTGTTTTTCCCAGCGCGGGGTGACCGGTCGTTTTGTCGGACGTGGAAGAGGCTTCAGGCGGAGGTGAGGCAAAACCCCGTGTTTGCCTTTCTGGTCAAACCCTCCCTGCCACGACAAGACAAACCTTATCATTTTAGGTTTTCTGCCGTCCTTCTTTCCCCCTTTCCCGCCTCAAAGACAATGAGAATTTGGAGGGATGCCGCGCTTGGCTTCTGACTCCTTTTTCCATACGTATAAACAGGCATAAATCAGCTTTCCTAATAGGAAGTTGACCTGGGAGGTTGGCTAGGAAGATAAGTCCCTGTTCCAGGTTTGGCACGAGATTCCCGAGCGGGGAGTAGGGACAGGGGCTGCGGGAGGGTCGGAGACCGGGCTCCCCAAACGCCCCTGAGGAGAGAAACGTTCCTCTGAAACAAAAGCAGCCAAGTGGGACAGGTTCGGCTAACCGGGGAGAAGCTGCAATCGGAGCCTTAGAGAGACAGAAGGAAATAATGACTCCCCAAACTCCCGGTGCTCAGAGGCAGGCTAAGCAAACTTGCCATCCTTCACCTTTGTGAAGTTCCGCCTCTCCCTCTTCCCTCTTGTTTTATCCACAATAAAGCATTTTCGTCATTTCCCCTGCCGGATTTCTATAACCTCAGTTGCACTCGGCCAGGGCTTCGGTTCAGACAGGGAGTTTAACCTCCCCAGTCTTCCCAGGGTGGAAAAAATGGTGTTCAGCAAAAACGCAGTCTTGCTGACTGCTCGAGAGTCTGGAGGGGAAGGGAGGGTCAGAACAGCGACTGCTGGCCCCGTCCTGCGAGGACCAGAAATCGCCTGAGACTTGCACAACCCCTGATCCAGAAAGGTTCAAAGGCAGTGAGCTCAGCTCTCTGGAAGAAAGAGAAGGTGCAAAGCCCCGGTGTTTTATCTTTTTTTTTTTCTTTTTCTTTTTTTTTCTTTTTTTTTTTTTCTTTTTCAAAGCTCGCAGTGTGGTCTTGAGAGCAAGTCTGTTCTGCAGCTAGCAGCAAACACAATTGGTTGCAGACTTAGGCAAACTTTCTAGCACATGCTCTTGCCCGCAGCCTATCCCTGTAGCTCTCTGCTATCCCCCACTCTCGGAAAGGTTGTCTTCCTCCCCTGGCTGTCAGGTGGGACAAACTCCTTAGTCCACATCTGAGGCGGTGCAGCCGCCTGCCTGGGTGAAGAGATTCCTTCGGGAGAGGGAGAAAACCCTTCCTCCCCCCCCCCCCCCCCCCCCCCCCCCCCCCCCCCCATCAGCAAGACCCAGGCCTGTCGTGGCAGTCCATCTGTGCACACTAATCTCCTTTATTAAACAATGATAGAGTAGTTGAGCAGAGCTGCCGCTCCCACCCCAGAGGCGGCCAGAGGTCCGCAGCTCAGCTATTGACACAATGCGTGGTTTATTTAGACAATATGCATTTAATTTAATGCGTTCGAGAAAAAAAAAAAAAAAAAAAAAAAAAAAAAAAAAAAGTGTGTGGAACTGCGAGCAGTTTTGCCAAATCTTCTGTCTGGTTCCTAGAATCCAGTAGACACCGAAAGGAATAATTTTCAAATTTGAGGGCGAAGACTCAGTTATTAATCCGCAAAGCCTGCTCTCCTGCTATATATAGCCCGGCAGTGCTCGCGGCTGGCATCCCGCGGCCGAGCCTGGGGAGGCTCCGGGGGCCCAGGCGGCTGAGGCCGGCTGGAGGGAGGCAGCGGGCGGAGGGAGGCTGTGGCCGGGCCGGCCCCAGTGAGCTGTCCATGGTGGTGCCGGCCCCGGACTCCGCTTCGCGCCCGCCGCCCGCCCCGGGACCCCCCCGGGGGACCCCCCAGGTCCCGCGACCCCCGGCTCAGGGGCTGGCGGAGGTGGGGGCGGAGGGTCCCCGTCTGCACCCTGCGCCCGGCGGCGTCCATAGGTAAGGCACCGGGTGGAGGCAGGTAGGTTATATTCCGCCCCACCCCGTGTCCAGGGAGGCTTGCAACCTCGCCAAATTTTGCAGCCCGCGCCAAATTGATGGTGCTTGAGACACCAGCAGCAACCCGGCTTTGAGGGATACGCTGATTTTCGTTTAGGGCTCCGAAAGCTGGAGCGGTCAAGATGCTACTCACTAGGTCCGGTCTTTACTTCAGCCTTAAACATCTCTTAGCATAGATCGAGATGCTTTATTTGTTCAGTTTTCTGACTGAATATCTATTAAATACCAACAGGAACAGACGTGTCTGGTCTATTTAACTTACACAAAACTATTACCAAGCTGGGCTGGCTGAAGAACAAGAATTCAATTTAAAGGGGAGGTGGGGGGTGTAAGGAGAGAAGCTTTGCAATTTGTTTTTGCTCTATGTTGGAACAAAATCCAGCCCTTTAGACATTTTTTTCTGAGAGGATACAGACTCACCTCCTGCCTTGGAATAGCTTAGTGGTTAGTGTACTCATCTGGGATGTGGGACACCAGAGTTCAAGTCCTTCCCTTCTCTGATTCAGAGCCCTAATCCCTGGCCTGTAGGCTCCTCTTAGTTCCATCCCAGACCTAAAAACCTTTCCGATTACATATGTGATGAATTGATATTTTCCAATGGGTGAAAAATGAATGTTTAGTTAAGGAAAAATTCCCATCTAACAGTTATGCTGAACAGCCTGGGATTTTTGTTTAACAAGGAGAACTCAGGACCGCCATCACACAATAATGAAAAGGGATTGCAAGTTGTGAAAAGAAGTAGTGTGCTAGGAAAAAGGAAGGACTCAGTCCTTCCTTGGTGGCCTAGTGTAATGAAGGCACACTTTCTTTGGCTTTAGGTTTGTAGTTTACTTGAAAAAAAGAAGGGCTCTATCCTTCCCCATGGGCACAGGGAGCTAGTATGGTTAAGGTGTGCTTTCCTTAGGTACAGGTTTGTTTGACGTTTCTTTGGCAAACAGAACATAAGAGAAAACTGTGCCTAGGGTCACATCTAGCCTCATTTGACTTACCAGTTTGTAAGACCAGCTGCCTTGCTCAAGCTGGGCTAATGAAAATAACTTGCTTGTTTGAAGCTCAAAGTTTCAAAGCTTGTTTGAAGACTTATTAATCTTAACAGCAAGGCACCATAATATGCTTTACCATGAGCATAGCCTTTATTGGCTTGGATTTCTTAAACACATATATTTGTTTTATGTGTTTTTGTTGTTGTTTGTTTCTTTCTTTTTCAATTAATCTAACTCCTTTTGGTCATCTGCAATCTGCCGTCCAGGAGTGTTTTTGTTGTTGTTGTTGTTGTTTTTTGTTTGTTTTTTCACTGTTACGTCCATATTTTATTTTGGCTTAAGCTTGTTAGCTTGTTTTGCTCATTCCTTTTCTCCTATACAAGTAAAATGGTGCTTACTATTTTTTCCCCAATAAATTATTCATTTTCATATCCCTAATTTGCAGTGGAACAAACTGCATCTTTAAACTTTTCCCAGCAGTCATGGGATCCATGCTCCCACTCAAGGCAAACTGATTCTCTTCATTCACTTTATTTGGATAGTGGTACTTGGCCAGCCATTCTCCAAAATTTGAGTGTTCTTTGATCTCACAGTATGGTTGTTATTCTCAGACTTGATGTCCCATAGCCTAAGCCTAAGCTGTAATAAGCAAAGTGGAATGACCACCTGACTTACTTTGAAAGGTCACATGTAGTGGAATGGAGCCTATAGAGCTGCCCATGACACACTACATAATCAGCTTGGACAACAGGAGATGTGAGAGAGCACATTTTTAGTGTAGCTTTAATTAACCCTTACAGGTTAGGGTTCTAAATTTACTAGCTTATCAAATATGAAATTTAATTAGCCTGAAGAAATAAAGATCAACTATAAAAGTTATATGTTAGCTGTTATTAGATTACTGTAAGGTGATTAAACTGCTTCTTATATCATTCTAACACCTTGTCATACACTGAGCCTAATTTTTCCATCCATGTCCAGGTTTCATCTCATTTAAAAGCAGATTGAATACTATGTGTATTTGGTCTGAGTTATAGCTAGTGCTCTAAAATATGTGTTGTTTTTTGTTGTTGTTGTTTCTTAGAAATACTGACTACTTTATTTCTGCCAAATGCTTGAAGCATTTTCAGTGGCTGTGCAGAGGTGTCAAAAAGTTGGTAAACCAATGTTCGGCTTTAGCAAGCTGAGGTGCCAAAGTTTAATTTTCCAAAAAAAATAGAGAAGTAGTTAGAAATTTGCCTCTGAGCAGGACACTGACAGTTGGAATTCCTGGGTTCTGCTGAAAATCACTTATATTTCTTACTGAAATCACTCCATCTTATGAAACCTTGAGATAACTTCAGCATAATACAGGTTCTTGAGCTGGCAGATGAGGGAATGACACATGGTAGAGTTTTCTGAGAGCAGACTGCATGATTCAGGGGTGGCCTCTGTAGTCATAACACATATAACAACAAAGAAAGCTATACATAGTGCAGGCTGAGGACATCTCTAGGAAGGATCTGTAGGTTGCTATGCCGGCAGGACTGAGATCCAAGGTTGTAATACACAGCCCTGACAAAAGGAGGCTTTAGCCATCACTTCAACTTGTAGATCAGAATAATAGCAATGGATTGACATTCATTTTATTGGAAATATTTCACTTTCTCAACTGCTTTGCAGACTACCAGGTTAGAAACAAAATCTTGAAGTGGTGTGGATTTCATTTTCTTGCCTTTGTCCTGCCACAGCCTCGCACTTACTGTACCCTCTCAGATAAGATTTTCCCCTATAGTATAGCGAGCATGCCTGAAGTTACTAAAAGGTGCCTTGAGCTTGCTTTCTGGAAAGAGCCAGCAGCTGAGTGTGTAAGTGTGACAATCTTCCCACTTCCGGCCCTGAGTGATGAATTCATTTTTGAAATTACGCATTCACACAGGCAGAAAATGCCCATGGGCTTTCCACAGAGTTAAGTCATTCAGGACATCTGGTCACTCCAGCCTTTTCCAGCAAGACCCTCTCAGACCTTAGTCACCACAGGAACTCCTCACATGTGCCAAGAGCAGACAGAGATCTTCCTCACTTTACAATCTTTGAAACACAACATTGAAACTCCTACAAGAATCTTGCACTGGGACCAGTAGAACAGACAAAATGAGGGAATAAAATTAGGGATCCCACTTGTATGGAGAAAAGGAGACTGCAAGATCCAGGGGAGAATGTTTGACCTGATTAAATCTATGGCTTTTCTTTAACAAGCCATAGAGTCAAATGCATGAATAGGGGAAAATTGTGCAACAGGGAATGAGGCTTATCAGATGTTCACAGAGTCACAGAATCGCAGAATGGTCTAGGTTGGAAGAGACCTCCAAGATCACCAAGTCCAACCTCTGACCTAACGCTAACAAATCTTCCACTAAACCATATCCCTAAGCTCTACATCTAAAGGTCTTTTAAAGACCTCCAGGGATGGTGACTCAACCACTTCCCTGGGCAGCCTATTCCAGTGACTAACAACCCGTTCAGTAAAGAAGTTCTTCCTAATATCCAAACTAAACCTCTGCTGGCGCAACTTTAGCCCATGTTGTTTATCACTAATTACCCTGTGACATTCCTTTATCCTCTTTTCACCAAATATCAGTATTTTTGCAATATCATGCCAAAAGGTAATCAGTGATAAAAGCAGCTGTCCTGTCACAAAGGCAGGGTTTGTTAGACTCATAATTTATATGGTTACAGTTACTGTCAGATTGTGTCAGACTCTCCCTCAACCATCTCTTTGAAGATATTCTCATAAACTCCTTGCATGAAATCATCCATTCTGCAGCCAGCATAAAAGGCTGGGTCAGTATTGGGGAGGAAAAGAAACAAACTTCAGTGACTACAGAGATCAGAAATATCAGCAACCCATGCAGGGAAGACATCTGCATACTCTGCAATCTGTCCTCCAAACAGACTCTGAGCAGGTGTTTTTTAATCAGGGTCTCCAGGTGTTTGTTTGTGAAATATTTTGTTTTCGAGGGACACATGCACAGTCTGAGGAGGAGTATGATATCTGTGCAGTACTCTGGAATCTTGTACTCATTAATAAGTAGTGATGATATTCTTGTCAACACCTATAGGAAAGCCAATTAGTACTAAATTATTTAAACTCTACTCAAACAATGATGATCTTATTTAAGTTGCAGGTGCTCAGATTCAGACTTGTGTAAGCTGTTTACTTGTTATGTCTGAAAATGCATTTACCGCAAAAAAAAAAAAAAAAAAAAAAGTGTATGCAAGACTACACAAAACACTGTCATTTTTAAATTTTAGGACCCGTTTTCCATAAACACAAAAAATCTGACCTGAGATTGTCTCACTAAGTTTTGCTCTGCTAAGCATTTGGGTCTCTGAGACCCTGTATATATTCTACAGATCTTTTGCACTATAGATAATAGATACAGGCTGCAAATGAGCATAGTTTTTATAGCATTACAATTAGTTTTGTATCAGTCCTGTCCACAGCCTACAAGGCAGTAACTACTGGACATCAAGACAAGAAGCTTAATGTGGAATTTAAAGGGGTGTACAGAAGTGGCTTAATGGCATAAGGGATGAAAGGAGAGAAATCACAGAGGAATGCAAGGTGAATATAGATGAACAGGCAGTGAAATCTGGCAGGTAGTGCTGGTAGAGTGAGAAATGAATGGCCAGGCAAGTCCAGGCTGTGAAAGGACTTACAGGTCAGGATAAAAAGTGTTTTCTTCCTTTCCCTTTTTTTTTTTTTTTTTTTTTCATTTTGTTTGTTTGTCTTCAGGGAACAAGCAAGGGAACCAGCAGAAGGTCACATATGGTATAAATTATATGACTGAAATAACTAGCTAAGAGGATGATTTGGGTAGTTCTTTGGGAAGAACAGGTGGTGAACAGCTTGCAATGACTAAGGTTTAAGATACAATCATGAAGCAACCAGGTGAAAGCTTTTGTATTCAGGGTATATCTTGCAGCTGTTAAAAAAAAAAGAAAAATATTTGAGTATAAGCTAAATGTTGGGAACACTAAAATGCCTCAAAAAAAAAAATAAAAAAAATCAAACCCCTTTACCTTGGACCTAAAGGAGTGTTTGATAAGACTGTTATCAGTGGGGAGAAAGAATCAAAATAAAACCTGTGGGCATGGAGAAGAACAGAGTGGAGATGTAAATTGTGTTTATATTTAACACAAGCTTATCCAAATGACAGAAAGTATATAAGATGGAATTAGATGGACAGAATTTCATGTGCCATTATCCTATAGATAGTTTGAGTGTGAATATAGGTTCTATATTTAGGAAGGCCTCATACTGTGGGTCCTGGTTCATCGTTCAGACTCTTAGATGTTACATTAATGAGAACACACAGTAATCATAATGGAAAGCTTCAGTGAAAGAGCTCCACATAAATCCCAAAGAAAGTGAAATAGAGAAAAGAGGAAAGATCATCTGGATAAGGCTCTAAATTGCTAAGTAAAGAAATATAATGCCCATCACAACATGGGCAGGCTGTTGCTGAATACAAGGGCTGAGCAGTTTATGGGTATATGGATAGAGAAGGGGTTTTGGGACTTAGCCAAGAGAAAGAGGAAACTTATCGGAGAGCTGCATTAGTTGAAAGAAGAGGCTAGAAGTCAAACTAGAGGCAGCTGTAGACAGCATTAGTTAGAAGGATTCTGGATGTTTTATTTTTTTGTTTTGTTTTGTTTTGTTTGTTTTTTGTTGTTGTTGCTTTGTTTTTGTTAATTGTTGCAAAGGGCATTTCTCCTCAATTAAAGGGAGAAAGAGAAGGGGAATGCTGTCAGGTATGGGTTGTTTAAAGACAAGAAAAACTATAGAATATTTAAAACTATGATGTGGCTTTTTTTTTTTTTGTGTGTGTGTGTGTGTCTTCTTTCTTCCCATTAATGTAGGACAAGGATATTTTGCCAAGTGCAAAGTTCACAGACATGTAATTTTGCTTGTATAATATGATCTTATAACGAACTTCCATCAACTTCAGTTGTATTACAACATAGTGTGCTTCAGTCTTACTGTTCCTGAACTTTTATCTTAGTACATTTTTTTCCCTCTTTCTCTGTCTCTCTATTTATTTATTTTACATTTCCTTAAGTCCATCATTGTCTGTTGTGGATGTCTTCTCTGAGTAAGACAAGTAAATGAGTAATGAGTTTATCTCCTACAGTCATTTTATACTCTGATCCCCAAGCTTTTTGACCCGGCTTATTAATATTTGTGTACAACTTGGTTATAACTCTCTGCTGTCATATCTAATTTAGAAACATTTTAAGTCTTATATTACCTCCTTTGTAATTCACAGGGAAGATACTGAGTCTTTAAAGTTGCTCAAAAGAATCAATCCAGCCAGTTCATTGACCTCCAATCACTCTCTCAGGTATCAGCTAACGTCAATAGTTTACCCTAAATCTGTCCTGGAAGGTTCCATAAGAATATTGGCCAAAGGACATACTCAAAGTTTTTATATCCTTCTGTCATTATTTTTAGTTCCCTTCTGGAAGCACTTCATAAGTTATATAATCATATTTCTGAACCCCAAAATTGCATCTGTAGAATACCATAAAAACATTACTATGTGAAGAAATATATTCTTTTTCTTGGTCTCTTTTGCAGAAGTTTTATCTGTTTACAGTGCTCACCCTTAAACGAAATTACAAAATCTGTTACAAAATGTCTTATTTTTTGTATTTATTTCCTTTGTCTTGTTTATTTTCCTTTATTTGCCTGCCACGTTTTTTTATTCCTTTTATGCCATCAGAGAAAAAATGTCTTCTCTCAGTGATATAGAAAAGACAAGTGGCTATTTACTGGAAAAAAAAAAGGTGGAGATGACTTTCTTGGAATAAAGGATTCGATTATGTATTTTATATGAAAGATTAATAAAAACAGACTGCATGTAAGTCCTTGCTTTACTTCACATTTTCTCTGTCTCCTCAAGTGTGCTACTGTATAAAGCACAGAGAACATTTTTCTAGCTTCATGGTTAGAACCACTTTTCCCCAATACTATTTTTAATTTTAAGGACTGAAATATTTTTTATTTGTCATGCATAAAAACTCATTTTGGTAATAGAATTTGTTTTAAAAGATGAAGCTATGCCTGCTTAAATTAAGAAAGATACATAATTATTATTTACAGTAATATCAACAGGTTGATGATTTAACCAAAATAAATTGCTTAGTAATTATAGGCAACAGATCAAGGGTCACATACCGTAAAAGCTTAGCTAGAAAAACAGAAGGCTATTGAAACTGTTTCCTTGCTAATCAGAAGCATGGTAAAATTTCAGGCTCAGGAAGTTCATTTAGTTTGTAACAAGGTGACAGCATATAGATGTATTGTTCAGTTTACTTTTTTTTTCCCCACAAGCAGTGACAGACTCTTCACTCACAGTATGGCAGAATAAGAGGATGAGAGAAAATGGCTGTTCAAATTCCTGCAACTAGAAGTTTATTTATGATCAAAATTTATGAATTTAGATTATTATTATTTTTCTTTTTCCTAAGACTTCTATGTGGCTACCCATTTGCAAAGTTATGTAAAGTGTCGAGATGTATCATTTGAGCTGCTGACATAATGATTTCATCAAGTGCATGAAAGGAGGCACTTGTACTTCTCTAGCATTGACAAGACAAGTTCATGTCTGAACTCTAATAACCAGTTACTTTTGCTGATCTAGACTGTTGGTCCTCTTGTTGCAAAACAAAAATTTGAAAGCCAAATATTATACAGGGCTGTGATACTTCGCAGCATGTCAGGAGTATATGTTTTTAATATAAGCAGCTACTACTGCTTTGCAAACTGGCAAAAAACTTACTAAACATTTCAAATAATGATACAAGGGGAAGAATGTAAATAGAAGAATGTGTTTTTAGAAGTTCAAAGGGAACCAGTTTAAAAATTACCACTTTTCCCTCCCAGTTTCTGTATAAGATCCTTGCTTAGGTAGTCTACAATGCAGAAGTAATGTTGATTCTTGAAAATTTATGGCATTCCTAAGAAAACTGCAGTAGAATTAGTTAGGAATAAATTATGAATTTGGGACTCTGTCCTTTTAGTTATACTCTGACTGACTTTTCATTTCATGAGTCTTGGGCTAACATCCTGAATAAGTTGACATGAGTTTGGTTTCTTCATCATGATACCTAATGAATAATAAAGATATAGCTGCTACAAAATCCGTACTTTGAAGTAGTCCAGAGAAGTGGAACAGAAAGTGAAGTGAAAGCCAGATTTGTGCACTAGGTCTGTGAGAAAATAAAGCATGTAGGAATAATAAATAGTCAAACTGACTTCACAGGGACTTACCCAAGTGTTTAAACTAAGGAAAGGCTGCTGAACTTTTCTGATTCAGAACCAAACACAACAGCAACTAAAATACAAGCGGTACTGATACCTTTGTCAGGATTAAGAGGCATTATGTGACTATGTGGAAAAACTTCTAGTGCATGCTTGACCTTAGGCAGTATGAACCTCTTCAGTGAATGCTAAGGTCATGCTATGTCCTGCCTCATTCTTTACAAAACACAATTATTATTATTTTTAAGTCACCTTTTTGATGACATTACAGTTATGAAGTCAATGATACAAACCAGCCTAAGTGTATGGTCAGCATTAAGCCCCAAAGTAGTCCTTATTAAAGCAGAATTCATACATTAAAACCTGCATGCATATCAAAAGGAAACTCTGAAACTATACGGGGATTCAAGGGAAAAATGATCCCAAATCCTAAATTAAGAACATTTTTTTCTGATTCATGTTAATAGGTAGCGTAGCTACATCTCTTTATCAATTTGAGAATATGAATGCAATGAAAATAAAAGAAAAATAGCACAGTTTTCTGTTCATGTGTATTGTTACATAGTACCTACATTTCTACAGCCCTTGATATCTAAAGGCTTAAGAAAGGATAAAGAATCAAAGTGCAGCTAGCCTATTGGATTGCCTGTGGCAGGGAGTAGTAGCATACACAGAAACTAATATAAAGTGAATAATTTCCAGATAAGTTCTCCTACCTCTTGGTAATTACTGATTTAGAGGGTAACTGGAGCATGCATTTTTATCATCATTTTGAACAGCCACCAATGAATTTATTCTTCATGAATTTTACTAAAACCTTTTCTGACCTCAGTTACAGTGCTGGTCTCCACAACATCCTGTGGCAGAGTTCCACACTTTAATTATTATGTTGTGCAAAAGAAAATACTTCCTTTTATTTGTTTTTAATGTGGAGAGAATGAATTCTCCCTTCTCCCTAATTTTTTATGTTATGAGAAATAGTGAGTAGTCATTTTCTGCTCATCTTCTCTTGGCCATTCATAATTTTGCAATTTTGCAGGTCCTATTATATTCCTCTGTCATCTCTCTCTCTCTCTTTTTTTTTTTTTTTTTTTTTTTTCCAGAAGGGAAGTTGTAGGCTGTTTTGTTTCTATTTGTGTGCCTTTCCTTAATTCAACTTGTTTTTTCTCTAAATAGTCATGCTCTGTATGTTTATGTCTACTTCTTTAGGAAACAAAGGACGATCAGAATTGTGAGGTCAGTCAAAAGAGTGCAAGCACATAGTATAAGACTATGTAGAACTCAGGCTGCTTTCCCCTCACACTCTTATAGTATTTCATATTCATGGTAGTGTCCAGTTACTCACTGTTGTTCTGCAGCTAATGTATGCAGCTTTAGTGTTTCTTGTTTGGAATTGTTTCTGCATAATCTGTACTACTGGAGTATTTATAAAGAAATACCTAGTCGCTTTTCTCCTCCAAGCGATCTGAAGAGATTACAAATATGGATATTTTCTTAATTTGTCTTGGGGCTCAAACCAGAGAAGGAATAAAATATACTTTTTAGTATTAGTATAACACAAGTCTAGAAATTCTTATCTAATTACCTATCTAGTTTACAAAGCTCTTGCAGAACCATCAGTGGACATCACCCTTAAAAAAGAATTTCGATTCCAAGCTACCTTTAGGTATCTTTTCTTGGAAGTCCTGTTCCTAAAAGTCTGACTCTTAGCTTTTGCGTGGCTGTTTGGTTGCATGAGTATGTGTGCTAGTGTGTGTGTGTGTGCATGGTAGTGAGTGTGTGAGCTCTTTCACTTTGTATTCAGATTAATAAGATATGAGGTCATTCTTTCTTGAGAAAGAGTTTTGTGGTCTGGCTAAAGAAAAAAGCCATATTCAGCATTTTAAGCTGACTCTTGCTGGGGAAAAGCTCAACTTTCTTGATGAGTCCACTTATCACAGAGAGATCTAGACATATAGTGAATGGCTGTCCTCCAGGTTTTTCAGTCCTAATCCTCTAAAGTTATGAGACAAATGTATATAGAAAAAAAATAAAGAGAATATGTTTATTCATATAGGTATATACAGGTATCTAGATAGGTTACATTTCATATATAATAGAAAAAATGTGTTTAATATGTATTTCATATGTATATAGAATACATACAGAAGACCCTCTGAGATAAACAACTGAGGAATAGTGTTTGTGTTCATTTAAAACTTTACTTTTGACAATCTGAGATAAATTCAAATATTGCTCAACAGATAGATTTGTGGTTTGTTGCTGAGTATATTACAGTCCTGGAGTTCTCTCTTTTTTTTTTTTTTTTTTTTTTTTTTTTTTTCTAATATTTTTGGGGTTTTTTTTTTTTTTTTTTTTTTTTTTTTTTTTCTCTCCTACTAATTTAGGGCATTCTTTTATTCCTAGCTGATTGTGGTTACGGTGGCTTGTTATGGTGGGTATCAGTTACATCATTTACTTGAGTTTTCACATGAAATTTGGTAGCATTATTTGGTAGCATTATTCACTTCAGAAGATGCAGCAACCTTTACGTGTGTCTTCGTGCAAAATTACAACTTTGGTTGTGGTCTTTAGCTATGTGAGTGCAACACTTGGAACATATGGGAAGCATGTGAGTTCAGAGTGCAGATATGCATACACGAGGTTTGCTCAAACTGAAAATAAGCTAAAGAACAGATCAACTTCTAGTAAAAAGTACATGCAGGGTGGTTCATCCCAAACTGAACAGATTTGGGAAACTTATAAGCAACTAACAATTCAAGATTAAAAATGTGTATGGAATGAGAGGACTTGGGACTCGTCTGGTTAGGGAGAAAGGGCTGGCAAGTGATTATGAAACCTCATGTCTGGGATTGCATCTTGTGGTAGGGAAGCATTTACCACACCAACAAATGTGTACTGGAGGGAGCCAAAACCCTCTCTGCATGCCTCCTTTCTCTCAGTAAATCGACTTTCAATGAACTTTAAACTTTACTATGCTTAATGTTAAACTGGACATCTGTAAACTGCATGTATACACCTAGAAAGCATCCCTTGTGAGGTTTTTCTGGTTTCTCCCAGGACAACACACCTAGCAATTACTGATGAACAGTTACGGATTAAAAAGAAAATTATCAGTTGTGTCTATAATGAGTGATTAAACATAAAAATCTTAATATGAAACTATCATTTAATGAATAGGTAGACTGACACAGAAAATATAAGTTATTTATCATCATCATCAGGTTCTGACTATGTGCCTCCTTCCATTTACTTTAACTTCAGCATTGAACTGCAGTTACAATAGGGTCCATTTTCAGATGACACATCTAAAGAAGAACACCTCATACTACCACTCATTGAGTCAGTCCTAACCTTTAATGGGAAAATAGTAGCTATTTCTGCTGCCCTATAGGTATTAAAACAATAGCTGAAGCGTTAATCAAAGTTTAATATGGAGATGAACAAGTGTTTTTTTCTAAAGTTACGTGTATTTATTGGAGCATTATTTCCATCTCATAACTGATTCAGGTCTCCTCCAGCTCTCTATGTGTTAAGTGGTTTCAATTCATTTCAAATTATAAAAATAACTATTATGTTACATCCTCCCATGAAAATGTGATTCATGTTTTTTTTCTAGCATACTGTTTCTTTTGCCTTTTTCTAAACATAATTCTCTAAGAATTATTTTGTATATTCTATTTTTGAAGAATATTTTATTCTGTAGAAACAGGTCTACCTTACAACGATTTTCTCACCTTCTTCCAGAAACTTTCAAATTAGTGTGTAGACTAAAAATGTAACTTCCAAGTTTTAGTGTGAGCTTGATTTAAAGCCCAAATAATAACTTCTACTAGCTTTGATGGCTCTATCTGATACTGTAACTTGACCCATTGCTAAAAGAGGATAGGATAGAAACTCATTTCAACACTGAAGAACAATAATCAGCAATATTTTAAGAAAATATACACCAAAAAAGACTATAACACCAATCAAAAACTAATCAAAAATTAAAATGCAGTGCCTCAGGATAAATTTGAGTGGGACAAGAGTGTTATCTTCTCCCAGTCCACTTACAAATGCTGTGGAATTTTATATAGCACTAGAGTTTACCTGTACATTGCCAAAACTTTGTGCAGCCTTTTTTTGGCATATACTGACTTCAGGAGTAGTTCAGCAAGGTTATATTAATATGCCCCATGGGGAAAACAATTTGGAACACTGCCTTGAAACAATTAATATGTAAGCACTGCTGGGAAATGAGTAAACAGTAATCCAAGAGGTTATCCTATTACTCTCAGCTGGAATTGGAGTGTTGAGTTTCCACACTCTTATTTGCAGTATTCCTCCCTTTTGTTAGATGGGCTGGTGAAGTTCAGAAAGCCTTGTAAGATTTTTTTGGATCTGTGCTTACACAGCATGCTGAGTTTGAGATTTTTATAAAAATGTGTCTAGAGATGACAGAGAAACCATAGGAACTCCCTCCCCTGCCAAAGTAGGCCACTGTTACTTCTGCATTGCTGGAAAGCTTTGTGTTCAACTCCTGCTGAACAACTACAAAATCTTACTGCAGGCTATCATATCTAGAAATCTCAGCTAAGCCAGATGTAGCACTCAATTACTATAACTTCTGTTGCAACAACGCCATAACTGACTCCACAGTTGGAAATGTACAATGAAATCTTGGAGCTCCTGACTTGTGAAGACAGTAGCAGACCTGTGGTGAGTGCCAGACTGCGGGGCCTGGGAGCACTCAAAGCACAGCCATAATGCTTGTTTGGATGTTAGGAAGACAAAGGCTAGAAAACTGTGTGTAGGCTGAAGCTGGATATGAGTCCCCAGGGCTGTGCTAGGATGCTCAGCTGCATGGCTAATTGCAGTTAAAGGCAGCATAGTTCAGGGCAGGCCAGACTTCAATCCTGCTTTCCATTTTCTTACGTGTAGGTGTTGTGCATACTTCATGATGCCTTGAGGGTTTGCCACAGCCTCCACATTCCTTCAGTGAAGTGACTGCCTCACAGCTCCCTGCTTTCTAGCAACCTTCTGCTGCTCTTTTCCTCCCCTTCACTGTGGGTTCCTGCTGTGGATTCTACCTTGTAAACCAATAAAAGGAACTACAATAAAATGCACAAGTTAAGGAATTATAGTGTATTTCTTTAACCCATTTTTTTTTTTTTTTGGTCATCATTTGGTGTATTAGATCCAACAAAAGTTGCTACCTCCTCAGGGTGACTAGGAGTTGTGTAACTTGTTTTCCAGATTGACACAGGCTTCCTGTGAGAAAATAAAAATGCATTTCTGTCTGCATTACATGCACAGATCACCAAGCTGAGGCTACACAAGACAGTTGTAAATTTGTAATTTCTCTACCTTTGGAAGCCTTTAGATGGCAACTAACTTCTCCTAGTGACTTGTTCTTCCTTTCTTATTTCCTGCTGTAGCTGCTGCCATACCATGTCCCTACACTGGCCTTTGTAATTTTGTGCCTATTATACTGGGTTCCTTTGGAGGACTGGCAGAGTGATTTTGTCTGTATCAGCCCATGACATAGCCATTGATGGAGCTGTTCTACGTGTGGCATGGAGGTATACACATTGAATCTCTAGTGGTTTTAGCTAGTTGCCAAGATAACTTTTGGCACTGGAAAATACAATTAAAACTGGTGAGTTTCAACACCTCTGTTGCTGGTCCAAATATGAACTTATTAACAGTACCAATGAAAGGCATGACACAGGCCCTCAGGCAATCCCCCCTTCTGCCAGATTTCAAAGACAAGCAATAGAGGTGTTAATGTTATTCAGAAATTGATTGCAATAATCTTAGAATGGAAAGCATTAAGCAACTTGCATACAGGAGCTGATGCCAGCTCTCACTACAGCAGCAGTCTACTCTGTCTCACCATGCCCTGGTATTATAGATCAGATTAAGGGCAGTGTCAATCAACATTTGATTTTTATTTCTCTTTGAGCTTTTCTCACACTCTCATTTTTATTAACCAGGTGGTCTTATCTTGGGGGAGTAAACTGGGGAGACAGCAACATGGGGGACGCCTACAGGTCAGAACCTCAGAAGGACAGGTGAAAGCAGGGAATGTGGAATAGCATACCTTTGTAGAGAAAACAGCTTTGAAGACTATGTAGGCTGTTTGGTAAGTGCTCTTTGTAAGTGTTTTCTCCTTTCTGGCCTCATTTGTATAGGAAGAATATTGTGTTTCATGGAAATGTCATTACTTTGTCTTGCTTTTACTCTGTGGCTGAGTTCCTTTCTAATTTATTTCAAAACCTGGCTGTTGTCTAGGATTATTTCTTATAAGTAAGGGATGGGTAAGACTGGGATGCCAGTCTGGGATGAATGGGGTTAAGAAAAGAGGTTAGGAAAAGCAATCCCACTATAGTTGAACATCTCCACAACAGATTAGTACATATGATCACTGACCAGCATTTTTTTTTATTTTTTATTTTTTGTCAGGGATGAGTTTCATTGGAGAGCAGAATTTGGCTGTATATCTGCCCTTCAGTATTTACTTATTAATAATATCTAATCTAATGACAGGAAATGAGTAATTAATTTCAGCAATGACAGGCTGTTATTTAGGCCAAGTAATTTACATTTGAACAGGAAGGGGATAATCCCTAAACAGATTGAAAAATTGAAATATTAATGACAATTTAAGACCATTATTGGGAGGAAATAGTAGAAAGATTTAGCTCCTTTGAGTCTACCATAGTGTGTTCTGACAGTCATGTTAACTGCCTCTAGTGGCAGTGGGATGCTGCACACAAGCTGGCCAGTGAGAACTTGTGGCAAGATGGGCAAAGCTGAGTTAGCAACACTTCTCATAAATTCCAAGTAAAACATACACGCCTGCTGGGATAATGTCTAAAACAGTGATTTAAAGTTTTTTTCCATACTTCTTCATCTGCTGCATGTCATTTCCAAGCTACAATGGGGGGTGGAGTGGGGGTGGGAGAAGGAACAGAAGAAGCCAGATGAAGTGAGATATTTTTTAATTTAAATGTGAAGGTACTGCCTGGAGGTATTTTCAGCTACAACCCAAGGTTTTGGAATAAAAGTTTAATTGACGTGATGTCATAAAATAAATAAAATAAATTTATGAATTGATGGTCTCTCAGTCTGGATCTCAGTGGGTGGCAGGTATCTACATTACAAAGACCATCAAGACTGGCACCTTTCTTGGCAGTGTCAGCTAGGAACCTAAGCACTAATTTGACATGGGGATTACACTGTTCTTCAAGGTGGTCTCTCCAGGTGATGGCTTCAGCACCATGTTGTATTAATGAGGGAAGGTTTGGGAGTGGCATAGGACTGTCATTGCCTAACCAGAACACTTATGTACATCACTATAAACTCTTGTCTCCAGTAGAGTCAATCTAACATCTGTCACCATCACTTAAATGAGCTATTAACATTTCAAGGAAAATATTTGTTTCTTTGTCTTTAATGTTAGGGTGTTTTTCAAGTGCTAAAAGGACCCTTTTAAGAAAGTGATGGCAACATCAGAAGGGTTCATTCTGCCACATTAAACATGGTCTCCAGACTTGAGGACTGGTCAGAATAAGTGGAATGAGTTAGTATTGGAGGGATGGAAGCCACAGGGGAGGGAAACAAAGCAAAATGGCTAAAGGGACTTTGAGACACAAATAAGGAATGATACCAGGGAAATGAGCTGGGCTGAGAAGAAGGTGGACTGTCTAATAAGAGAGCTGGCAGGCAAGTTGGTGAAGTTATGGTTAAGACTTGGAGGGGACAGGGCTATCTGGAAATGTAAGCTGTGTAAATCTCTAGAGACACAATTACACAGGTAAGAGGGCTTATCCTTCTTTTTGTAAGATGAAACTGTCTCTGTGTGGGTGGGGTCAGATGTTGTGAAAGCTAAAGTGCTGTAACCAAATCTCTTTGTAAGCATTTATCTTTATGGTATTACATTATTACTCTAAATTAGGGTCTGAAGATCCAGCTATTGTGAATGTAATAGCAGGCTACTGGTGCTCTGTAACCTTATGAAGTATTTGCTAATATCCTCAATCCGGATGAGTAAGGTGACATCTGAAGCTGTTTTTTATTTGTTTGTCTGTTTTGTTTTGTTATTTTATTTGGCAAGGAGTGAAATTTGCACCTTTAACAGGAGGGGAATTTTCCAGCAGTACTCGTCAGTCAGCTGAGCTTTAGATTTTGGAAAAGCTGTGATACCAGATGGGAAGGGGAGGGAAACTATTTCCAACTAATACTTGGTGTCCTAGTGAAGGTATGTTTGAAAATACCTATCTATGCATACCATCTTTTCTATGCTGAAAAAAATGGACTTTCAACCAACATGTAGCACAAGAATTTTGTGTAACTATATTACATTCACGTTCTTTGCCCAGACAAGCATGATTGTAGGGGAAAACTTTGGCCAAATTCATTTGTGGATACCTATGACTATATACAACATTATTGCTAAATATAAACTGTGTGTCCTAACAGAAATCTTGATCTAAAGAGGTGAATGGTCTGGGACATTACTCACTCTTCAGGAAAAAAAAAAAAAAAAAAAAAAAAAAAAAAAAGCCTTATGAAAGGCCTCAGAATTAATACTTGGCTGAAGAAACACAGTTGTCATAATTATGCTAGGTTTGCACTATGGTTTTATGTCTTTTCAATATAATGGGTTGTCATAGGATTTTACTGAAGACTGCAGACTGCCATGCCTGTTTCAACATATAAGTCTATGCCAGTATTTAGCTTAATTTATTTTTGGTATGATAACACTTCTCTGCACTTTGAACAAAAGAAACTTAGTAGGAGCAGGAGACAGTAAATCCTAGCTCTAAATTGCACAGTTCTTACTCCTCTACCTCTTTCCCATCCTCACTTTTTTTTGGTGGTTAATTTGTGAAAAAGCCTCCTGATATGATCCTTTCTTTTAACATTCACACAATTTATATAAAATCTATCAAACTTTTTTAAATAGAAAAACAAGCAGTATGTGAAAGTCTTGTTCCATGCTATTGCTTAAGTTTTCATGGCCAGGTCAACGTATACATGCTGAGTCTTGATTTCTGTTAAGATATTACTTGCTTTTCAGGAGACTTCGTTTCATTTTGTTTTGTTTTCTTTTATTATTATTAATTTTACTTTTAATTTTGGAGGAGGTGGAAATAAAGTGCTCTGGCCATGGCCTGCCCATATGAATGCCTGGGAGTATTATTTTATTTATTCCTTTTTGCCACACCTTGGATTTTTGCTTTTGTCTTCTCAAGTTTTAATCTTTGCATCAACTAATAGCTCTTAAAACTCTTTTGTTGCCACACTCAAGAATTAATCAATGCATATTTACTTTAATGTTAGGCATTTGCTAACATTATAAATGGGTGTGCATTGCATTTGTATATGAAAAAAATATTTTAAAAACTATTTTATTTATAATATCATATATCTAAATTGCAGTAAATAAAACTACTAGTACTGAGAGAGGAAATCATGTCTATGCTGAAAGTCAGAATGAGCTAAAAACAACTGAGTTAAAAACAGATTTAAGGTAGAATTTAAGTGAGTTTAACAATATTAATATATAATAAACATACAGTAATATTTTTTCCTTGTACTTAGTAGTACTGGGCTAATCAGAACTCATTTTAAATTTCCTGGCAGGCTATATTCTAAGCCAACACTGTTTGTAGAAAAGTATGACAAAAGAAATGATTTCTTCTACAACACCCTGTGAGGGCGAATGAGGACTTCTTCCCATGACCAACCTTCATCTGTAAATCCATAAGTGATACTTAACTGACTGAGAAAAAATGAAGAAAGTGCCTGTATATTATTTGCATTCTAGGCAGATGCTCTGCTATCAAAATGAATCTGGTTTTCACAGCAGGAATAATCCCCTTTCTTTGGTGACTGATTAGGGCTTTTTTTTTCCTTTATACTCTCCAACCATGCAGTGCCTTAGAACATGCACTGATTTTAAAAGGATAAGCAAGTGGTGAGCTAGAGAAAAGAGCAGCCAGGATCTACAAATATATACAAATATTAGAACAAGTGAGACCTGAAACTGTGTAGATTTACATCACCTCTCTGTTGAACTGAAGCCATGCATTTATTACCCCAGTCTGTCTTCTTTACTCCCTTTCCTCTCTTTTCCTTCCTTTCCTTTCTTTCTCTCTCCCATTTTTCTTCCTTTTTCCCGTTTCTGTTTCCCGTTCCCCATTTCCTTTGGACCCTTTTCCTCACTTTTTCTCACTTTTCATTCCTTATGCCAACTTTTTCTCCCTTTCTTTCACTCTCTGCTCTTTTTTCTCCATTTCTCATTTATTTTTGTTATTTCATCCTTTTTTTTTTTTCTTCCAATTTTCAGTGTGCTTGTTTTTTGTTTGTTTTTTTTTTTTGTTTTAAATCCAGAATGACCTCAAACCAGTTTACAATTCTTAAGGATTCCCTCAGGAAACAGTACCCAGTTCTCACTTCCACTAATAAATCTTTACTTCTCTAAGAGAGCATAAAATATGAGAATTCAAAGGAAAAGGGACAATGGATATTTCCCTCAAAGTAAAGGCATCCACTCTGATTTACATGGACATATTAACAAACTTGACAAAGAAAAGGATTTTTTTTCCTTGGCCCAGGAGAAGGTTGGAGCAGTAGTGTTTCACTTAGGTCAAAGGATGATCAAACATAAGATACAGGAAAGTAGCCTGCTCAGCTTTCTTGGTTCCTAGAAAATGTCTACCACTGCTGAGCTTAACCCTTTTTGGTGAGCATGAAGCAGTACTGAAAAGCATGGAAAAAAACTCCTGGCAGGTATCTTCTGTGAAAAAGCTGTAGCTTGTTTTAAAAACCTAGAAGATAAACCAGAGAATTATTATTATTATTATTTTTAAGCACAGACTTTCACTGCTGTTCATGTGTAGTGGTGAAAATGTAGCTGTGTGTAGCTGTATGAAAACGTGTGAGTCCAAATCATATTAGAAAGTAAAGGAACTAGAAATGAAGTATATTCAATACCCCATAGGGTGTTGGATAAGTAGGAACATATTTCTATAGGGTGCTAGTGGGGCTGTCCACTTCTCTTTAATGTGCTGTATAAGATGTCCATTGTAAGCTATTCAATGTAATGAAGAAGTTAATTATGGTGTTATATCAGACCAAGTTTACATCCATATTGACAAATGTTTACTTTTATTACTAAAGACTCAGGAGGAATATGCACATGGGTGTATGCATCTGTGTGTGGGGAAAGTGCTGAAGATGAAGATGTCTATAGATGCCTGTTTTTTTTTTTTTTTTTTTTTTTTTTTTCCATTGGAATTCATAGGATTTCAATATGGTCATTGTTCTTTAATTTAAATTTAACATTAATTTATTTTTTTTTTTTTTTTTTTTTTTTAAATTACTAAAGAGTTTTATTAGTTGTCAGCTAACCAATTTTACTGTTTTAATTCTCAAATATTTAAAATTAATATCTTTTATTTATACATTGTGTATTTCTTCCTAAGATGTCTTAGAAACTTACTACCTCATTGCTTTAATTTAAAGTAAAGGAAAAATATTTATTTATTTATTTATTTATTTATTTTTCTGTGGCAATCGGGACAAACAATGAATAGTTTCACTTGTGTATCTTTACACATGCGTGCATAAACAAGTGCACATGCACTTCCACCCTATTCTTTGAAAGATTTCTGCAAGCAAGGAGAAAGTTATAGTGTTATCTTTGTGACTTTAGAGACGTTTGGAGCACCTAGTGAATTATTTTCTAAAGTTGAAAAATAAGTAGGACCCACCAAATTTCATTTATTCAGTAGTAATCAAGATAATGAAATCTGGTCCTTGCTAGCCATGTTAAAAGTGTTCTACAAAAAGAAGGGAAAGGGAACACCTAAGCAAAAATTGTGGCTTATTGTCCAAGACAAGTTTGTTTCCTTCAGTGGTTTACCTTAACAGCAATTCTTGTTTAAATTCCTACGCAGAGGGCATATTAAATAAAGGTGTCATTTTTGTTCATCTGGGATTTGAATACTGAATGGAACTTAAATAGATTGTGCTAGCTGATTGCTTTGGAATGCATTTCACCCAAATATTTGTTGCTAACCTTTTCTGTTGAAACAAAATATAATTTGAAAGATATTTGCAAGCTTTCTAGAGTATTATTGTGGCTCTGAGAGATCAACTAGAAAGTGATTATCACTCTGTTATAGATAAACAGTCATATTTGTCTCTCAGACACAGAAAAGCTAATTCAAAATAGCTTTAAAAATCATGGTTATTTCTTCCTGTACCTGAGAAGAGACTTTGTTACTGTACAGTGTTACGAAGTGCTCAATAGTCACAGCAGAGATACGAGTTCAGTCATTTTAAACTCCAGAAGCTGGATCCAAAACAAGTCTCATTGTACTAAGAGGGATTTGAGTCACTATTACTTCCATGTGAAGGTTTGAGTCATGTCTTCCTTCATTGCAGTTTCTCTAGCTGAGATGTACCTTCTGCTATAATAGACACTTTCCCAGGGATTAAATATGTTTTCATTTGTGGTTACTTTGAAAGCACTATGAAGCCTTCTTATTTAATTAAATTAACATTTATTCTCTTTAGTGAAACATAATGTGCATTCTCCCTTTATATTCATTTTTTACCGTAGGCAATTTGGATAACATTGTTAGGTTGTTAGGAAAGATTAGCTTCACCTAGGATTGTGTTAGCTTTGTGAAATGTTTTCTTTCACATCTTTTCAACTCTTGAGTATGTTTGGTAGAAAATGAATAAAACATATCATCCTGTAGGCTAAAATACATCTAATTGCCATCTATCATATTTCAAGGGAACTCAGTCAAATGAGTTATTTCCTTATACATTAAATATGCTACTTAAACTTTTAATTCATCAAATCAAAACAAAGTATCCTAATTATACTGTATGGTAGAAGCAAACAAAGTAGAAAACTTGTTTTTGTTTCACGGCCCCTATCTTTTCGTTTTTCTCCCATGTGAATGTGTTGATAAAATAACAATAAATGTTCAGACTTCACTGATCAGACGGTAAACTCAAAATGCTGGAAGGAGAGAAAATAGGTTTAATAAATGTTTTTATTATGCAGAGTTCAGAACTATCATGACTTATTCCAGTTATCCTTTCTTATTTATTATTATCCTTTGTTTATTTTACATTTTCTATATCCCACCATATGCAAATAGGTTAGCACTATGGGTTTTCTGTCACTATTTTCCTTTATCTCAGTCAGAGCAAATGGAGGTGTCCATTTCCTTGAATGAACAAAATGGCATTTCTGTGAAGCAATCCATGTTTCACAATAAGCTTCATTAAGCATATGCCTGTGCTGTATCCAGGAAGAAACCAGCTATGGGAATAGAGTACCTTTTTTCTTGCATTTAAAAAAATCAGTAACAGAGATACTGAATTAGGTAACAATGTGTGTGTATGAGCTTTTCCTAGGGCTTGGTAACTGGGAAAACACTGCTAATACTGTGTTCAGGCTCTAGAGCACCCTTTAAAATAAAGGTCTGAAAACATTTTTTATTCTCCAGCTTTTTCAGTGCTCAAGTGGCTGTACTGTAACACAGATTGAAGGGTTAGCGTGTTTTGAAATAATACAGTTTCCCTGTAAATTTACCACTGTAAAAGAAGGTTTCAAAAATTTCTCGCCAGTTTTTAAACACTGTGGTATCTATTTCTTAAGACATGGTTAAGTCATTTCTATTCTGAATGACTACAAGATAGTGGTATGGGAAATACTATAACTGTCGCAACTTCACTTGGGTATGTGTAATAAATGGGATTTCTAGATAATACATTTCCTGTACTATTAGGTAAGTCATACCCAGAACTGGATGAATACGCTCCCAAGGATTTGGTGTCCTTCCCAGATCTCCTACTTCTTCCTTCTCAGACACTGCCACTCCCCCATGCCAGCTAATCCATCAATAAAAAAGCATCTCTTCACCTCTCTTCACCTGTGTGTACACCATTTGTTGCTACCTCATAGCATTTGTAGGCAGCACAAAAGGAGGGATGTTTCCTGGGGGCAGCATTGAAACTTAAGGATGAAGAGTGTATTCTGGGGCTTAGCCTTTTGGCTAATGAAGACACTGCTAACTCTGAGTTGTAGCCAAATTATTCCTGAGAAACATGTATTGTGCTGCAGACTTCCTTTTCTCTCAGTTGCAAGGGCCAAATTCTGCTCTCATACTCCAACTAAGCCTATGCAATGAACACAGAGCTTCTCTCCAAGGTGTCACACAAGAAATATCATTTATCAGGAAAAAAAAAAAATCAGAAATTGAAAGAGTAGAAGAAAAAGAGATTAAAAGAAAGGAATCTTAGGGCCATGTGGCTTCTGTGTGAGACATAGATAATCTAGGCTTAAAAGCTCGATCTGAATCAGGCAAAGTATGGACCTGCTCCTGGATCTTGAAATTCCCATGTAAACTTAATTATTACTGAGCAAAGGAATTTGTTATCAAAATTTGAGTTCTCACCTCTATTCCTATTGGAATGTTTAGTAGTCCTATTAAAAAACTAGAAGAAGTAAGGAAGCAAAGGAGAGAGAAAGGGAAGAAAGGAAGGCAGAGACAAGACTGATTGATATGTAGCGCAGATTAGATATTTCCTTCTTTACTCATGTATCTCTCCATAATGCTCTGCTTGGAAATAATGTGACAGGTTACTGTCCAAGAAAATTTTCTTAAATATCACTCTTCTCACTTTCCAAATCATCTTCTGATGTCGTATCTTTTTTCAATGAATGAATGAAGCTACGGCTCATATATGAAATATATCAGTAATATATTTCAGGACAACAAACTAAGGTAGTACATTTTTGTTGTGCATTTCGGTTCTATCTGAAAGGTTTCTGGAGACATTTGTGCAGTTTTTTGTCAAACTTGATCCATTGTAATCAACTTTTGCTTGAACTGAAGGAGGTGCAAACCATTATGGAACTCATTGAAGAGCACAGTACTAAAACACTTTTTTAGACAAAACAGATGATTTATATAATTTGTATTTGTCAATGTTCTGATAAATTGTCCTCATAAGTTTTTTGTTGTTGTTGTTGTTGTTGTTTTTTTTTTTTTTTTTCTTCTGATTTTCAGCTTTCTCTGAATTGTATTATTTCAAGCAATCTCAAAACAAAAGAACCATGATGACAGTTTCTCCAGTCTCTGAAAAAATGTAGTGAGCAAAGTCTCTAACAACTTCAGTACTGATCCTCAAACACAGGAAATGGAGATGTCAGGGTTTAGAGAATACTTGCTAAACTCCTGCTTTATTTGTCACAAAAAGTTTCAAGCAATTCACTACATTTTCCTTATACTGAAGTTCTGATTTTAGTCTCATTTCTTCTGCTTTCCTCTCACATCCTTTCCCACTCATGTGTAAGCCAATAAATAAACAAATAAATAAATAAATGAGAATAGCTAGTTGACTAAGATGAATTATAGTCCATGAATATATCCTACAGGATCGTGAAATATGCTCACTTACATATTGAAATCTCTAGACATTAATTAGATGCAAAGTGAAATTAGTCGTATTGCATAGATACTTTTATACAGTCTCTACTTCCAAAACCTGGAGATGCATTGCTCTAAAACAAATCCTTTGATGTTTAAAGAACTATTCTTTAGCATAATTTAATAACTCATGCTAATACAGTGCAGCTGGAAATACTTAGTTCTTCTGTATGTATTGCTAAAATTACCATAGAGGGAAATAGAAGCAAAAGAAAAGACAGAGGAAAAGAGCAGATCAGTACTAAGTTGGAATGTTACTATTAGTTATTTTTGTATCCGAATGAATAACTGTTCATGCAAAAGTGGCATAGGCGATACTGAACTGTAAACTTAAAAGTGGCCAATGTGAAGATGGCTTATCAGAGCAATGGAAAACATTTTATACCTAGTCTGGCAAGAGACCTTAAAATTCCTCTACATATAATTTTACCACTTCCAGAAGAATCAGTCCCCACAGACATGCTACCTGAGTTTGCACATGTAGAAACTGATTGGATTATGCTTTCAAAATACTGAAAGTTTCATGTTTCAGCACTCTGGAAAATTTCACCCATGGCATATCAGTTTCCTATAAATTAAGAGTATATATGAATTTATATGCACAGTATTTGTAGATATGCTTTGGTCAAGTACAGGGTTAAGTCTAAGACTGGATCATGAAGAATAAGCAATAGTTAGTTTGTAGCTGATGCCAGCTGACTAATTATTAAAATGTACAAATATTTGCACAAATTATGAGAAATATTTTTAAAAAGGCTCTTAAATATTTATCTTTTTTTTTTTTTTTTCTTTTGTTCTGAGCAAATATACCCTAGTTGTTGTAATACAAGTAAAACTGAGGAGCAGAATAAGATAACACAGGTCTTTCAGGCTAGGCTATTTTGGGTTATTTTAGAGATTTTTTTTGTACATTGTTTTTAGTCTTTAATTAGTTTTATTTTGGGTCCTTACATAGCTAGAAGCAACAGTTGCATGTTTCATTGGGATGCTGGGAAATTCCCTCTTCCAAAAGATATAAAGCTCACTTATCTAACCCTGCAGGGCTTTAATTTATCAAACTTTATGATAATGAATATATATATATAAACATTTCATTGTGTGTATGTACAGAAGCTGTGGCCTGCAACAGAACCTTGCCCAAGCTGAGCCTTCTGCAATAATATCAGATGTTTTTGAGGTTTCTATCTCCTATATTAACCTCTAAGAAGATGAATTAGTGTGTTTGGAGGAAAGTATGTTACTGAAATCAAATTGCTATATCTATTGTTACACCTTTTAGAATACATGAGAAAGTTCTTCAGAATGTTGTCTGCAGAATAAAGTCAATATTTGAAAGGATCATAAAGGGGTTGTAGAGTCAAAAGGCAAAGGTCCTACTAGGGTGTGTAAACTAGTGTATTAAATATCCTTCTCTGTCTCTGCACAGTCAGAGGAAGCCAATAAAATAGCAACAATGATTGGAGGTTTAGAAAAAAATGTAATGTAAAGAAAAATTGAACAAATTTTTGCTGAACGGTTTACAGAGAAAAACTTAGGCAGCTCATCGAGATGTGTATATAAAAGGCTGCTGTAAATACAAAGGGAATAATTTTTTCTCTTATGTCTGTGATAGACAGGACTAAAAGTAACAGGCCAAATGGTAGGGAGGAGAGTTTAAACTGGATATTGGAAAAAACCTTACCAATATTAAAAGCAGTTTGCTTGTGATGGTTACAGGCTACAAGAAGAGAATGGAGACAGTTCAGTCAGGGATAATTTGGTCAGTCTTGTTTTGGGCGACAGGATAGATTATATACGCCCCCCCCCCCCCCCCCCCCAAAGCCTCTTACAGGATTATTTTCAATTGATTTTTTGATTTTGTGAATGTTTTAGTATGCAACCCTCTGCCAATTTCTCTATAATAGGCTTTACGTTTAGTTGGTCCCAGGGTAGTGAAAGTGACCTATGGGAAAGGGTTCACCTTTTATGACCTGTTTTTAGTATTCCAGAGCTATGCAGACATTCGTGCACAGGTACGTTTCTTTACAGAAGGTTCAGTATGCTTTAAGATGGTACAGAATGGGATTAATAAACATGCTTATTCAGCACAAAAACAGGAGGTGAAGCCAGCTAAGATGTTTTCTTAACATCTTATATAAATTATTTTTTGTTATATTGTAGTTGGGTATTTTATAGCTACAACACAGTGTTCCTGTGCATCTAAACATATACAAGTTGTTCCATTGACTTCACTGGTAGTCCTCTAAACTTCAGCTGATTTAAGCTTTGTTATACAACTGTCTGTAAATACAGCTCCATGTTTTTCTTTTTGTTTGTTTGTTTATTTTTTGATAATGCTCAGTAATTTGATAGTAACATGAACTTTTTTAGATGTCTATGGGACATGAATACTGTCCCTGCAGTGCGAGACATTGTTGTACTGGCCTAAGTGAGACTCACCGTTACGAGTTTCCTTGATCTGAGATGACATAAAAGCATAAAAGAGAAACCTTTTCATTTTACTGAATGGAAAATATCCAATGGAGTTCCTTCAGGAAACATAACTGAAATAGCTAGTTTTGTTAATTAGCATCTAGAATTAAAAATAAGGGCATTTGACTTCAACTAAGGTTAAAAAAAAAAAAAAAAAAAAAAAAAAGGCTTGTATTATGAGAACAAGAATAGATCCTAAGACCTCTATCTTTCCTGATTTTTTTTTTTTTTGAGAATTTCTTTCTGGTATCATGTCTTACCAGAGTCCCACATTATTTTCAGATCAGATTTTATGAGTGTAGATAGCCTACATAACTGCAATCCAGACTACAAAGAGGTTCTTGATTCACTGGTTCACTGGGAGTGTCCAGATCTGCATGTTAGAGTGTTTTAAATTCAACCAAAAATAAGAAATGCATGACTTCTGGATCAAGACGAGACACTGTTCACATAGCTATAATGACTTTGTTTGCATCGCGCTTGCTAAATTTTGTGGAGTTACAGGCACAATGTAAAGGCCCTGTTCTGTCTATAAGCACACAACTTTTTTGCCTTCTTTGAAATCTGCACTGGGTTTATCTATGTGGTATTTTCCAGCCTGGCAGGAGACTGCTTGGGCACTTCTGTGAGCCACCATGAAGCTTCCATGAGCTCAGCTGGGAGACAAGTGATATTAGCTTTGGCACAGCAAAGTTAGCTCCAGCTCAACATTGACCACATTCTGGTCACTGACTGCTTCTGGTCTGGGCAGCTCAGAAAGCAAGCAGACAGAGCTGGGAATTGGTCAAGGCACATGCAATCCTGGCTCTTTTCATCATGCTAAATGTCATGCCAGCATTCCCACCATGTTAAGCTAGGGCACCAGAAATAGGAAAAACAACAACAACAACAACAACAACAAACACAAATACAAACAAACAAAAAAACTCGGATGCTTAAAAATGTGGCTAACTAGATCTGATGGCAGCTATGGGAAGACATAGAAAATGAATGGGTGGTTTCATAGTCTGAATAATAGTTAACTGAGGTATAACTAAAAGATAGGGTAGATTTGTGTACAAGCTTACACTTTAGATCTCATCCTCCTCCACCTGAGAAGATTTCCTCAAAGGGGAAAAGATTTAAGTTCTGTAAGAAAGTAGTTCATTTTGTGGTTTCTTTATTGTCTGTTGGCATGAATCAGAGCCAAGTTTCCTCAGGTCTGCTGGGCAGCCAACAACTATGCTGTTGTGCTTTCACCAGTCAAGGAGGATTTTCCTAACCCTTGGTGTGCTAGATATCTATGTGTGAAATCCACTTTTAATCTGTCTCTATAAACATGCTAATATATCTCTAGCTAGTCCTTAGGGAATTAATGCCTGAGGTAATGTCTGGATTTGATGCTCCTCCCCTTCATTTCTGCATGCTTCCTCTTTCACACAAAAGCTTGGCTCAACAGTGAGTATAGACCCTCATCCTCGTGAGATTATTATTATTTTTCATTCTCAAACAAATTGCCATTTCTTTTTGTTCGTGCACAATGAACACCACCAATACACCTGCAGAAGGATAAGATGTAAATTTTTCTAAGGTGATCTTGTGGCCCCATGGAACTTCCACCAGAGAAGAAAAAGCCTTTGGGGTACCTCATACTACTGTGTTAAGTACTAGCAGTGTGCTTAGCCTGCCTGATGTCTCAGCTGATTTTAAAGCATGTTTCATATCCGTAAAAGGGTTAATTTGCTTTCTGACAACAGTAAAAATATGCTGATTAACATTCAGGTGTGAAATGTTTGGCAATGGTAACCACAGTGAGAAAATGGAGCAAAATTTATCATCTTAGTCTAACGCACCTCCAAAGTAGCACTTGTTGGTAAATACTATTTTATGAAAAGTCAGCTCTGAGGACAGTAGTGCTGTTGGTCTGATGCTACCAACTCTGTGTTGAATCCAGTGATGAAAAAGGAAAACCAAATTTCTGTATCTCATCCACATATCTTACTTCAGCTGAAATACATTCCAGTTTTTTTTTTTTTTTTTTTTTTTTTTTTTGTGTGTGCATGTCTGTGTGTCTTTTTGAACTCAAAGACAAGTATACAGACACCTGAATACTACTTTTTACTTCCAGATGATAAAAAAGAAAGAAAGAAAAAAAAAGGGGGGGGGGGGGGGAGGGGGGAAATTTCTAAGTAATTATGGTTATTTTGTACCACATACTTCCTTTTTTTTCCTTTTTTTTTTTTGGCCAATATGCAGGTGGTATCACTTTATTACATCACCCAACTTGCAAGCTTGGCTCTTTAATTACTGCTGTACCTGCACAAACATCAAGCATTGCAAATCTACAAGGTGGTGACTGATATTTGGGCACATTGTTCTAATTAAGTATTCGCTCTTTGAGTAGGGAGAGGTTAAATCATTTCTATTGAATCTAGTCAGTCCTACTGTCGTAACAAACAGTGCCCAGTCTTGCACACTTATGTTGTAATACCTTATCATCACCCTCTCATTAATGTATGAAAATCACAGAACATAGAAAGGTTTATCAGGCTTCTGTTGTGTAACTCAACACTGACAAGCAGAAGTGCATTTCATCACCATTCCTTGGGGAGGGCAGCAGAGAGGAGCTGCTATTGAGATAGTTGAATAGGGGCCATCTTTCCAGACATAAAGTCTCCTCTGTTGTACATCAGGTAGACTATAGAAGTTTAACCCTTTTAATTAATAAGTGAATGTTAGAATTGTAAGCAACAAAGTGCAGGGTGTAGGAACCAGCAGTTATCTGTTTCTGCTGTTCACAGTAAAATGCCTCAAGACTGAAATATGAGCCACAGAGAGGCTGAAATTTACTTTAGCAGTAAAAATACAGCAAAGATGCTTACCAGACTTCTTCAAGTCCTCTGAAGTAGTCTTTCCTGCTTGACAAAGGTTAGGAAAGCTTCAAGTTTGCTAAAGTGTACATCTGAAAGGGATGACACTTCAAGAGTTACCATGCACAAGAAATAGCATTCACAGCTGATGAAGGATCTATCTTTTTCTCCTTGAAGTCTGTAGAATTCCCCATTGATTTGAGTGGAAGCAGAATTTGGCTCTAACTACTAAAGCAATATAGAGACATTTAGGAACCACAAGATCACTTTGTGTAAGACACTCTTTATTATAATAATTATTGTATTGCTTAATGACCACTGAATAATATTGTATCTTACAAAATGTGTTTTTCTTTGGAAATGTTTATATTGTTATCCAGAAAGAAGACTGAAACAAAGATATGTCCCACGTTGGTAGAGATTCTTAGACTTAGAAGTACTTTATTGTGCAGCATCAGTGTATGAAACTGAGCATAACTGCATGCATTACAAAAAAAAAAAAAAAAAAAAAAAAAAAAAGCACTTTGACTGTAAATTTAATTGTACATTAGTGAAATATATTTAATATAGTCACTTCAGTCACACATTGTTTCAAATAAGTAATAAAATTAAATAACATTAGTTTCCACTATAAGCACACAGGATATTTCTTTAAACAAAAATCTTCAGAATGGAAATTGCTGAACTTGAACTCTCTAGTTGCAGTCCTACAATGGCTGCATAAATAGAATCCTTGACACTTCCATATTGGGTGGTGACCTACAACACAAAGAGAGAGATTTTACATAGTCAGCATAGTATGAGACTGGCCCAAGACCAAAGTATTAATCTGTTCTGCTTTTCAAGAAATTGACAGCAACTAAAAAAGTTTTCATAGAAGGGACTTTCATGGAACATCTGACTTTGCCTTGGTGGCAGTTTCTTCAGTTCAGATGAAGTTAATTTATTTGAGGAATTACTTAATGTAATTCATTTAAGAATTAAGCAACGGCTGAGTGAGATAAATCTGTGAATCCCTGAGGCTGCAGATGTTATATAGGGAAGGCTGTTAAAATATGTCTTGACTGAATTTACAGGTACGTGGTGGGCTTTCTTAAAAACTCCAGTGAGATGTCTTTATAACAGGAATAGTAATCTGAAATGCTGAGTACACAGAAGTCCCTTTCGCTATATGCTATATTCTAACTCTACTGAGAATTAAAATATTTAGTAAATTTTAAGAAATTTCCTTTGTCTATAGAATTTAAGCAGTGGGCATTCCCATTGGTAAGTATGAAGTTTGATGCTGTCTCACCCCTAATGTGTGATATTAGAGCTGGGGAGGGGGAGGAGAGGGAGATCCCTTACAGTTTGAATTTGAGAGGCACATGAAAACAGAGGCTCCTAGGGTGCAAAGTGCTCCAGGTCTTGAAATTCACTGGAGGAATGGCAGAATTAGACCTTAGTGGTTGCTCACTTTGCAAAGAAGCACCTGCCAGGCTTGCAGTGTTTCTAGAGACCATCTACTCTCAGGGGAAATAAACTGATTTTGAGAAAACACAGTATTCATTAAATATATAAATAATAATAATTTTAAAAAGTAAACAAAATTGGGGGTCTAATTGCACAATAAGAATATGTAAAATATTCATGTTTACCACTTTACCCTCAAATAAGAAGTAAAATTAATTAATATTTATGTTCTTTATGACCAAGAAGCAAGAAGCATCCTCAGGGTTGATTATTATTGTGTAGCAAATATATAAGATGCTACCCACCTTGTGGTATGTTGAATGCCTAACAGAAACATATCTCTCCTGTTATACATAGTTAGAGCTTGCAAAAAGGCATATCCAAAAGAATCACGCTGCCAATATCGTCAAATATTGTATGTCAATGTGTAGTGTTGTCAGGCATGTTTTCTGAGGTGGCAATGGCAATGAGAAGCAAATCTTTTTCTCCAGTTTTATTAAAGTAATAAAAAAGTCCATGAGGGGACAAACATTTTTTCAAAACGAGAGGAATTCTGATGGAGGAAGCATGAAACTATGGCACCAATAGTGTAACTAACCTGCTTCCCAATCTCATGGCAGATGAGGAGGTAGTATGAAGAAGGTTTAGAGAAACTTGGTGGAGGGAGGGAGAAGAAGGAGAGAAGAGCAAAGACTCTAGAGATTAGGCAGAATCAAGTTATCAGGACATGACAGAAAGGCAGAGGCAAACCCACCAGCACATACAGAACATGGTGCAAACCCCTTCCTTGAGCAGAACCACATCCATTAAGGCACACAAAGATTCTGCCAGTAGGATAGAGGAGATCTAAAGCACTCAGACTTCCAGTATTTGCTTGGATTTGGCAGGTTTACTGCTATCCTCATGCAGATTATAGAGAGATGATAAACAAGTCACTGTGATCCTACTGGTGCTTTCCATGCTGATGTCCAGTGGATTGATGTCCATCTAGCCTTGAAAACTCCACAGGTCTACTCAGATGTCAATAGACAGAAGCTGAGGACCAAGCTACACTACAAATTAATGTCAGGGTTGTCACAGTAGGCTCACAAACCCCAAATTACTGTGTATTGGCAGACATCCAGGTACCTCTAACCACAGAATTAAAAACTTGATGTTGACTGTGGGGACTAGATTTTCTTGTAAAATAGTGGATTTTTGAGGGGAAAAATGCCACTTACAAGGTGAGTCAACATTCTGCAGTTGAGAAGCACAAGCTGTTGAGATTCAGACACTGTGACTATAATGCAATATGGCATCATTAGAATATAGACTGAATAATTTGGGGAGCCTTCTGACATACACCAAATAGGAAATTTTTAAGGCTGCAGGAGGAATGAGTGTACTGTACCATTTGGTCTTGCCTGAGGCTCACTGGAGGACAGAGGCCACCAGGGCCAGGCTGCAAACATTAATGAAGGCAATTCTAGCAGATTAGGTCAGACACTACCACTGTATTCAGGTCAGAAATCAAAAATCATGCTGATAAATCAGGTGGTTCAGAGAGCAACCAAGAGAATGGTGAACAGTAAACAAAAAGAGCTCACATTGCTCAGTGGAACAAACAGAATGATAGAGAGACTTGTTAGCAGGTTACACATATCTGTATGAAGAGAAGAAATTTGCTAATAGAGAGAACTTGCTCCTTAAGATAGCATTTTAAATTGATGAATATGAATATGAATTAATACTAGAATTTGAGCCTGAATTTTAGAAACAGTATATCAGAGATTAATGGGATGGAGTGGTATAAATCATCTGGTAACAATAAGTCAGATCTCCTTAACTTAAAAAGAGAGAGAGTGATGAATATTGCTACCTCACTCCCCATTTCACTTGACTATTTGAAATACAAAGATGATAAGATTTCTGTTCTTGCCTGCCTCTGAACTTCAATGTGAAGAGGTGCAATCTGCTTGCTAAACTTGTCTGAAGATTTACATTCTTATTAAATTCGCATAAGTATTGCCACTAACAGGAAGAGAATGCCTTTTCCAGGTATGTTTCCTTCAGTACATCCTCTGTAGGAAATTTAAGACTCTACTCCAAAAAATGTAAAATTTATAGAAGAAGCTGATTGCTTTACAGTATGCAAGTGAAAGCTACATTTCAGTAAAGCAGGTTGGTTGTTCTGGGAATGGGACTTTTGCAGTTATGTATCTTGAAAAGCTCTAGTAGCATTGGTCTGCTCTAACAGCTATTAGGTTTTACAGTGTTTATGGATATTATTTGCCAATAATTCAAATAGAAACTTATAAGATGCCACCATTTCTGCTAATCTGATTGTTAACTTGAAATTTTTGATCAGTCAGAATGATTTCAAAAGGTTTACATTCTGTAACAGTGAAGGATTAAGCCTTATGTCACATGATACTTTCTTCTGTCAGAGTAATGTTTATTAATCTTAAGAAGTGCCCAAACAGAATGAGGATATATTTTCTTCCCGTATCTTCTTCATAGAATAATGATATGTGTCATGAAAATCTTTGAAATGTTGTCTATATTGTCTCTTTTGAAGATTTGATCATATAATTTCTTTATCAAGTAGTATTTTTTTTTTTTTTCTCATTTGGAAGGCCCTAATAGCTGCCATCTCTCCACCTCTTCTGTAGTGGCATAGCAAGAGCACTTGACTGTCTGCATAGATCTGATTGCAGGACTGGGATCTTGATTCAGCTACTTGTATTTACATTTTTAATAAAATGAAAGTTTGTTATATCACATTCCAGAGTTTTTTCAAATTCCCCTCAAGTGTAAGACCAGTTAGTAGGTATATCATCTTATTGTCAGTTCAGACAAGTTAGTTACGATATTTTCCACAGCACAAATTTTATAGGCAGAAGCAAAGAACTATTTTTTTTTTTTTTTCCATTTATTTAAAACTTCAGAGGAATTATCATCTGGGACATAATAACAAACAAATACTACTTTTCCTCCTGAGAATCTACGCTGGTTATGCTGGCACACAAAATCAAGTCTTACAACTGTTACTGCTTGTATTATAGCATATGGAGAAAATTATACATGGTATACTATATAGGACTCTATTGTATATTACAATATGTATTATTTTATTATATTATGTTGTCCTCTGTGTGCTTAAAACAGAAGAAAGAACAACAGCCTTTGCAAGAAGTGAACCTGTGCCAGTCAATCAATTGATTTTTTAACCCATGTATCTCTTGTTCCATTACAGTAAGTGTAATTACTGGACTGAATTGTATCTGGTACAGATGATAGTTATTACTGACTGAGTTTAATATAAAGAAAAAAACACACAGATGAAAAGAAATGACAAAGTAATTAAACCAAAGAAGTACACAAAAAAATACTAGTCTTTTCTCTTTGACCCAATTCTGATTCAGATTGCCTCCCTAAGTGAGACTGTACTTGTCCCAAATAAACAAAATTCATGCAATAAACATGTAGAAGAAAAATCTACCTCAGCTGAAGAAAACTGACTATATGTTGAAAGCTATTTCACTGAATAAATAATGTCTCAATTATACTTACTAGCATGAAAGGAGAAAACAAATTGAAAGACAGTTTTAAAAATAATCTCTGCACCTTAAATTGAGGAACTAGATTTGAGGTTTTGTGTACAGCTAAATAGAGTTAAAAAATTAAAGTTGTCTTATAAGACTTCTGATAGTGTATTGTAAAATCTTGGGTGACAATGTAATTTGGGTCAATATCTATTGTTTTATAAGTAGAAACAAAACCTAGTGGTTCTTCATTCATTGAGGGTCCTCTTTGGCTTTATCACAATAAGAGTAATAAGTTCTTTATAGGTACAGATACATTCCCTAAAAACCAGTAACTTAGTTATGTATTTCTAGTATGTTAAGCAAGGCTATTTTGGGTCTCTGTTTTCTACAAAATACAGTTTAGTAAGCAACATTGCAGAATTATGAATTTAGCTGCCTTGACTTCTCTGTTCTGTCCATCTTCCTACTATTTTTCTGTCTTCCTGTCCTCTCTTTATTTTTCACAACAGCTGAATACATTCAGGCAATCTGAAAGAGTCTTCCTTACCCCATAGATGTGAAACAAAGAGAATTGAAAATGGCTTTGTGGTCAGGATCTCTAGCCAGAAGTGTCTGACATGCCAGGCAAACAAAAGCAATATCCAGTGTCAGAGCTGATGTTGCATCACAAGTCATTGGAGAAGATATTTAGTGTGTTTTGTCATTGTATTTTTTATTGGAAGAGTGGAATTTACTGTCATATGCATGCAAACACACACAATTTATTTTATTTTATTTTATTTTATTTTATTTTATTTTATTTTATTT
>NC_048893.1:68543124-68581114 GCF_011077185.1 Oxyura jamaicensis | reverse complement strand
TTTATTTTATTTTATTTTATTTTATTTTATTTTATTTTATTTTATTTTATTTTATTTTATTTTATTTATTATCCAAATATTTCTATCATTCACAGTATGATTGAAAATTTCCTGGAAGGATAAATCTGGACTTAGGGAGGTGCCTTATGTGGGTTCCAAAAATGTCAGTTTACATTTGGTTGATTTATAATTGTGGAACAGGCATTTTTCAGCCCACAGTTTGAATAGTATAGGAGGTTTGGCTTTTTTCTTCATGAGGGGATTGGAAACATGTCAAAACCCTTCTGTGCTACATTCAGTAGCACTGAGCATGCCCTACTGTGGTGTTTCAGATCACCATGTTAGTAGAGTACAGACTCTGTGGCTACAGGAAAAATGGCCCTTCCATTTCCTTCTGTGCCTATCCACTGCAGAGTGATGACAAGTATGCAGAAGTAGAGATGACACTGAGTTTCCATCTCGGTGTGTGAGTATAAGAATGATGAGAGAAGTAGGCTGTGTTGGCACTTAGGTTAAGAAACCTCTTAAGACATTAGTGGTGCTGCCTGCCTATCGCACCTCAATGAGTTGAAAGAAAGAAAGAATTTCACAGATGCATCTTCAGAGAAAAAAAAAAAACAAACCAAACCAAACCAAAACAACAACAACAACAAAACTTTTGCTGTGGTACCTTGCCCAGAGAGAAAAGAACAGCTGTTTGAAGGTGCTGAGAAGTGTGGAATGCTAGAAATAGTCCCAGAAGAGACAGCTTAGTAGGGAAGGTGTTCAGAAGCACATAATAAATTGTGAAGCCATGTAATAAATATTATTTAGTGCATGGTTCTGCATTTTATCTTATTATTCTAAGCTTATTGTGAGGATAAGACCATCCATATATTTATGCATATGCTATATATAATATTTACATAGACATGTAAAATATTTCTGTAAATAGGACTGTATTTATACATAAATATCCTGCTGTGTTTTGAAATACTCTTGATTTTTTTTTTTTCTTTTTTTTTCCTTTTTGGTATTACTAGTATAAAGACAACAGTGGAATGAATAAATGTTCCTGGAATAGCTTTGTCTTTGGCTGTTTACAACTTTTGCACACTTGTATAAACCAGCTGGTATCAAGTTTAAGAGAAAATTATATCAATGACTGGGAAAATCAAAACAGATGCTCATTACATTTGTCTAAGATAAAATTGAGTGAACCTGTCATATTTTTAGGCAATTCTTCTAACATCTGCAGAACAAAGCAAATACACTTAATTCACTGCAGCCTTTAGTTTATAGGTCAGATACGACCTCTCAGAGCCATTCTGTTTGTGTTTAAAAAGCTTAGAGTAAGTTTAAAAACAAAAAGCTGGAAATGTTTATTTTTGTGGTCTGAAATAATCATCCTTTCTGAGTTTCGGTTATTCTAATTTAAGGTTTACACTTGGATGGAATAACCAGACTCAGCACAAATAATTCATATGCAGCTGGATGGGGGAAAGGGAAGTCATGCAGGGAGTTAATGAATTTAACTGTTACCTTCTGAGACTGAAGAGGAACCTCTGTCTTAAACAGATCTGTCTCACAAGCAAAACATGCCTATGTGTCTCCAGCTCACAGAAAGCATCTGTCGTCATCACTGTACAGTTTGGTTTGATTGGAGGAATCAATTTTTCTGCCATGCAAGAGAAGGATATGCTTGAAGGTCTGTAACAATGACTGCTGTTAGTTATTTTTCATGTCTCAGTTTCCTAAGCAATAGATTAACTCACATGTTTCTTATTAGATGTTAATCTAATGTTAATGTTTATATTAAATGTTTCTCTCTTATCTCTAACCACTCCCTCCCATCCCTCTGCCAAATTTGGGGTGGTATATTGGTGTGGTGGAGTTCACACAGAGGAGTAGAAAATATTGAGATGAAACAACAAAAGGTGAAACCTTGACTTCAAAGAGGCTTTCAATACATCCACAGCAGCTTTGTTACTAAACTGCAGCAGAATGGGCTGGATATATGGACTGCAAGGCAGGTAAAAATCTACCTGGACTGTTATGTGTGGAGGTCAGTGGTGAGAGATTTCAAGATCAATGGGTGACTAGTTACTGGGGCTGATACTGTTTCACATCTTCATCACCAACCAGGTTAACAGCATAGATTGTGTCCTTAGAAAGTCCACTGGTGGGACCAAACTCGAGGAGTGGGTAACATGTTGGAGGGGAGGGCTGCCACACCGCACCATGTTGACAGGCTGGAGCAGCCAGTATGTGGGAATCTGATGAAGCCCAAAAAAGCCAAATGCAGAAACTCATACATGGGGCAAGATAACTCTATGTCTCAGTACAGGCTAGGGATTCACTGACTAGGAAACTGCTTGGCAGAAAAGGCCTGGGGATATCCCAGTGGTAAGTTGAACCACAGTCAGCACTGTGTCCTTGTGATGATGAAGGCCATAGAAATACAGGGCTGTATTGGCAAGACTGTATTGGCCAGTAAATCAATAGAAGTGATTGCTCCCATCTACCTTGCACTTATGAGGCTGCTGCTGCTTGTGCAGTACTGTGTCCTGTTATGCGCCCCCATGCAAGAAAGATGTTGGCATACTGGATTGAGTCCATGCAGCACGTTATGTATAAGAGACACCATGCAAGCTGAATATGTTCACCTTCTAGAAGAAGAAAAGTGGGAGGATCTTGTTGCCTTTAACTACCCAAAAGGAAAATAGAGAAAAATGGAAATTGACTCTTAAATTTGCATGGTGAAATGAACATAGGCAACAAATACAAATTACAGCAAAGGTGGTTCTGGTTAGACATAAGTTAAATGACTTCATCTGAGCGTGGGGCAGCACTTGAAAAGGTAACCAGAGAGACTGTTGGATCTCCTTAGAATTTCAAAACTTAATTGGATGCCTTGAGCAACTGGATCTAGCTTCAAAGCAGGCCCTGCTTTGAGCATAAGGTCAGACTAGAGACTTCCAGAGGTTCCTTCCAACATCAAATTTCCTGTGACTCCATGGAAATGACTCTGGATTACTGTTGCATAGTTTTTCAGAAAGTTTCTACCTCCTTATCTTCCCAGTTCCCAAATTTGGAATCTTTCTTATCCCTTCCACAGTTTAAACAACATCATATTTGGACAGGGCAAATAAAGATAATGAGATTAGAGGTTGTGCATATTCATGTCCTAGAAATGGGAGCTATGATTTCTTTATTCACAGGTTTCTAACTATTCACAGACTGTTACTACATCCATGCTTTAGTCAGTCTTATAGTCTGTATAGCTTCTGAAATCTTCCATAAAGTAATTCCTTCAAATCTGTAGTCACATGGACCAGATTATGTTTAGCTGTTTTAAGGGGAAGGAATGAGTTTGCTCTAAAGGATCTAATCAATATAAGACTGTTTTGTGAGGATTTCATCTCCTCTGCAGAAAGAAAGAGGGCCAGAGGAGAGGTGGCTCTAATCAGGCTAATCTTTTGAGTCAGATTGCAGAACTAGTCACATTATAGTTTGACAAGTAACATGCTCACCCAAAATGACCAGAGTAGTGAACCTGTAATTCTTGTGTGTGCCTGGAAACTTGGGAATGAATCACCCTGGTCAGCATCTAATGGAGTTATAGGAAGGCCACAATAGTGATCAAAGGGCTGGAGCACCTTTCCTGTGAAGAAAGGCTGAGAGAGCTGGGCCTGTTCAGCCTAAAGAAGAGAACGTTCTTGGATGACCTTATTGCAACATTTTAATACCTAAAGGGGGCTTATAAAAAAGATGGAGTGCAACTTTTTCTCAGTCAGATAACAGGATAAGGAGGAATGGTTTTGAACCAAAATATGGGAGATTTAGATTAGAGGTTAGGAGGAAATTTTTCACTCAGAGGGTGCTGAGGCACAGACAATAGGTTGTCCAGAGAGGCTGTGGATGCCCCTGGAGGTGTTCAAGGCAAGGTTGGGTTAGATGAAGCCTTGGGCAACATGATCTAGTGGGTGGCATCCCTGCCCATGGAAAAGGGGGTGGAGTTAGATGATCTTTAAGATCCCTTCCAACCCAAGCCATTCTATGATTCTATGAGATTCTATGATTCTATGATTCTATGAGCTGATTAACTTTTGCTATTTCTGTCCACAGTTCCTTTTGCTGTGTCATCATTTACAGGAATTTCAAGGAATGATGTGTGTGCTTACAATATGGAAGTTAGTGCTACTAGATCTGCTTGGCTAAATTCTTTGGCTTTACTGAAGCTCTGTGATTGAGTAGTACCACCCTGAGGCAGAGATTTTCAGGAGCAAGATGTAGTCATAAACCTTTTTATGTATGTGAAGCTGAATAGACATTTAAGGATTTTTATTTTGAAAGAAATAACAAGGAATTAAATATATATATATATTGTATTAGGTAGATTCCTAATAGGAAATAAATGTTAATAAAAACAATTCTTTAAGTACATTCTATGCAAGTTATGGAGCATTGTTCCATTTTTATTGTACTTTTAATTTTGAAACAGAATGGTAAGGGATTATTAAATGCATAGGTCTTTAGGGCTCTTTTCTGGTAATTAGACACACATGTTAAATCCACAAAAGGGCTTTCTTGGAACCACTGTTGCTAAATGGGTGACACAATTTACTTTTGTTGTTGGCACAAGTCCTTGAAGAAATATATACCATTTTATTTCAGGATGTATAAACTACAAGTTATTGTCAACAGTACAAACAATTATATAAGACTTGCACATTCATGTTATCCCATAATATCTTTATAGAGTGATTTGAGATTAAAGATAAAAATACAAATATATTTATATGTTATTTTATACTGAATCCATTATAAATACTTCCATAAAATTAACTGCAGAGAGTCAATAGAAAGACTTAATAGTGAAGGGCAATTTTATTGTGCCACCAGAAATGTTGGGATTACTATATACTACAGTTTGTAAAGGAATGGAAGAATATCTTATTTATTTATTTATTTTATGAAAGAAGAAAGAACACCTTCTGTTGACAAAGTTGTAGTTAGCCCTACCAGTTGAAAAGTAGAGCTTTTACCACAACTTCTGCAGATGATATATCTTAAACCTGGCTCCCCCTTGTTGGAATGAACATGAGCAAAATTTTTCAGGCATGAGTGTGTCTCACTTCTTTTTAAGTCTATGTGGTTAGAAGATCACATTTCAAGATACAACAAGGAGAGTTTTTCAGTGTTACTCTTTTGAATCAGCATTTTTATAAACTCTGAAATATGCCTTGTAAATGGCAATGCTCAAGTTCACAACACATCTTAGTGAAGACAGACATTGTCTTTTAACTAGTTGTTGCAGAACAATTAGATAACTGTGACTGTTACCTACTTATTTTAAACATTTTAGCTCTTCTTTACTAAGGCAAGTAGATAAAGGCAGGTATCTGATTCAAACCAATTTTCTAGAAGCTCATTAAAGTAAAAAAAAAAAAAAAAAAAGAAAAAGAAAGGGAAAAGGCAGCAGAAATAAGACATGAAAGGAAGAAGAACTCACTAATTCAAAATACATATTTTGAATATGTATTTTGAGTCAGAGGTCAGAGTCAAGGCAGAAACAGGAAATGTAACAAACTAAGCAGCAATCAGAAAGCAAATAAGTTTGGTGTCAAACAACAAAGTCTGAAAGTAAGGGGAGGAGCCAAAAGCTCCAGATATAGGTTTGAAGTATCAGCTAGCTAGAGAACAATGTGGTCTGCTCCAAAGGTTACCTGTAGTTAGACTGTGGTTACCAAAGCTCAAGCTGAAAAGAGCACTTTTTTGATCCTAATGAGCCCCATCTAGTGAGAACTGAGGTCAAACTCAGAAGTCTGAAAACAAGCCACTGTAGAGCAGGCTCCTAGTTTAAGAGCATTGATTAACCCAGCATTTGACATATACTGCAGAATCTCAGAGGCTGGATCAATGGCTGGAAAGTTGTAGAACACTCTGGCACAGTATTCTGCACGGGTATTTTGCTATTCTGTTTTTTTGATTAGAACTAAATATTGAAAAGAATGTGAATATCAGTTCAATAGTTGCCATCCAGGAAGTCATGGAAAGGATTTTATTCTTTTCCATGGATTTTGAGGCTGTTAGGTGCTCACTTCCTTGGGTGAACCTAAATTCTAGGTCATGATGTGTGCTAGCATTAGTAAAAAAAAAAAAAAAAAAAAAAGGTAGAGTCATAAAACATCTCAGTGATCTAGGAGGAGTCATTTTATTCCTTATCCTACAGGTACATCCTCTATGTTGGCAGACTAGTCCCTGTTGTTTTCCAAAAATCTTGAGAAACTGAATGAAAGGAAGTAATTATTATATAGCCAGAGTAATTTTCCAGTGATAAATTAGGGTTGGGCCTTCAGTGTTTTTTTTTGTTGTTGTTGTTTTGTTTTGTTTTGTTTTGTTTTGTTTGTTTGTTTGTTTGTTTTGAGACATTAATCTTTGATCTGGTTTTATGTCTTAGCTGTCCTTGAAGGGAAACAAACAGAGAAACTGAGCCTTTGCCAGGTAGTCATAAGTGGGATAATATCAATGGGCCTTAAGTTGCTTACGTATTAATGATCTGTCTTCCTCAAGCTCTTCAAAACTTCTATAACATGCCATGAGGGGGAAGAAAAGGAAGGAAGAATAGTACAGATCAGCACTTTACACCATGTTATAAATCGTGTAGTAATTTGGACAGTTGCATTTACAGTTCAGTTCTACCAGATGACAGAATGAATCATTCATGCTTGAGTCTGCACACCCTTCTGACTGCAGTGAGCTCAGAGCAAGAAGGGGCAAAGGGATCATGTGCTTTGTAGTCTCCTTCACCAGGAAGTCAAATCAAAGACCTGCCTTCTAGTTTCTATCTCTCAGTTTTCTGCCACAGCTTGCTCCAGTCCAAAAGCTCAGTGTTGTTTTATATATATTTACTTATAACTGTATGATATATACTTATATAATTATACACACACACCACACATTCAATACATAGACTTACATATACAATGGATACACACTAACTTCCCTGGTTTCCTCATTGTTTGCATACGTCAGATGTGTGACTAGTGTTTTAAGTTACATTGCCATATAACTGCAAAAGGGTGAGTTTCTATTTCTGTAACTAAGCTGCAGGTGAATGCTACTCCTTCCGTCCTCAAAAGGAGTATATCACAAAATCACAGCAAGGAAGACAAAGCTCAGTAAATTATTTTGAAAAGACATTGTTGACCTTTTGTTGACTTTTTGCTATATCTGAGTGACTGGCAGCACTGAGCCTTTAAGAAACAGGGTGTACACATTGAATCCAAAAATACTGCATAAACACCTGTCTATCAGGGCTTCTTAGGAGGAAAACATACTTTTGCCTTTGCTTCTGGCATCTTGAAACAACATTGCACACCATTTGCTTCTCTGACCTTATCTAGCTGCATGTAGAACTAGCAAAAACAAAACAAAGTTCAATCTAGTGCTTTTTTCCATGGTCTTTTTTTTTTTTCTTCTTGTTGTGAATTGTTACTGACAAGTTCTTCCATGAGTAAATGTTTTTAGCATTCCTACCATCTCATTCAGCTTTTTCCTATAGATCTTGTTGAGACAAGAGGGTGAAGATAAACACACTTCTTATGGGTGGATGACTGTCTCATAAATTTGTAGTAGGATGTAAGAGACTTCTTTTATCTTCTTTTCACTACCTGGTAAGAAGAGGACATTAGTGATCAAGAGTCGTTCTTTTTTTCATAGCCTACCGATTACATGTCAAATATATTCTTTGAAAACATCAAATTTCAGTCTCTGAGTTCACATCAAACTTAAATGAGAGCCTGGGAACATTGAGACTTACTCTCTTTAGCTAAAGGGGTGACAAAATGAAGTTGTGACCTTAGAAAAAGATCATGTGCACATCAAAAATACATCCACTGAAGGGATTTGCCTCGTCTTCCCTACTACCTCCAGCTGCCATTGTAATGGGAAGACACAGCTTCTCATGTAGAATGAAAGGGTATTTCAGAGAAATCAAAGAGCTCAGTTTATACTGTGATATACTCCCAGTAAGGTCTGCCTAGGGCCATTTTGCAAGGGCTTAGTCTAACCCAGTGACAGCTGTTTCTTTCATCATCTGTTTTTTATATGTTACATTTCTATTTAACATTGCTGTCTGTCAGGTCTAATCATTCTTTTCTGTTGAGAGATTGCTTTCTTAAAGGGGTTAAAGTATTCTCCAGGCTAAAAAGTACCCCAGTCTTGAATAAGAGATAGTGAGAAGTATGTTAACCTGAAAGGAAATTTTGTTTTTGTTTCAATGCCTGGAACTAGGGTAGCAGAAATGGAGGTAAATAACTTATTGGAATTATTCATTAGCCTCTCTACTCCCCCTCTTATAAGAAGGCAGAAAGCTTGAGGCAAGTCCCTGGCAGCAGTTGCAAAGCTGAATGGGGACTCCCTTCCACAGCAGAAAGAGCAATTATTAACTATCATTACCTGATCTTTTTAAATTAGCCTTTGGACATTTATTTTTGAATTCTATTTTTCTCCAAAGCAATGGTCATGTGAGTGCCACTGCTCTTCTCTCATTTCTGTTCCTCTGAAAGCCCATTGACTCCCACACAGAGGATCATCAACTATTAAGAATGGAATAATTCTCTAGAAAAATGTTAACCCTAATGACAAGTGGATCAAATTCTAAGATTAAAAAAAAAAAAAAAATGATGCTGAATTTGCAAGTCAGTACTTGAGTGGATTAGATTCATATGCAAGGCTTTCTAGCAAGTCAATAATATTCAGTTCTGTACCAACAGAAAAACAGGAAAGTTGAGAAAAACAAGAGGCCAAGAAATCTTCCAAGGATAAAAGTCAGTAGGGGCGGAGGTAGAAAACAAGGAGATAAGAATCTAGGGCAAGATTTTACTAAGGTTTGATATATTGGTTTTATTTGTAAAGGCAGGATAATTTTGTGTCAGAATGACCCAGAATTACAGAGGCTTTTCCATCTATGCACTAAAGGGCTATATTTTATGCAATGTGTTAGAGTTCTTGTATCCCATTGCACTACCTCCTCCTGCATGAAATTATCTTTATGCAAATAAACACCTGAGATTTCTGGATTTCTCTGTATTTTCAAGGGTCTGACAATGAACTAATATTTAAAACGAGGTAATGACCTTTCATAGCATTTTTTTTTTTCTACAGCATCACTCAGAAAATGTCCCAGTTAATTTCACATATCTGACCGAATTAAACACATTGCTTTTCAGTTTTGATTCAAAGAATAAATCAGATTCTGATTTCCAAATATGAATAAGAAGCTGATTCCATAATGATAGAGCATAAATACGAAAGGCTCCAGTCTCCAAACATTTTCAATTTATATTTAGGACAAGCTAATAAATCAGACTCTGACCTCAAAGTATAACTGGAAACATAAAATGAAAGTAATTTTTAAGGATATTCCAGAGTAATGTGAAGAACCAGATAGGTAAACAAAAATTCTTAAAAAAAAACAATCTGTATAAAATATTACCACAAACCAGTGAACAGTTTTCAGCTCCAGGGTATTTTATTCCAAGACTTTTTTTTTTTTTTTTTTTTTTTTTTTTTGCTTCTTACAATAAAACAGCTGTGCTTATTTATGCAATCTAACAGACTACAGTATTGTACCAGTAAATGAGCTGAAACCTCTCAGGATACCAGTTATGAGACTTTCCTTAAAGCAGCACACAAAGATTTGAGCTTGAGCTCTAAATGCTACTGATCACATCTGTACCAGGTGGTCACAAAGTACAACCAGACACCCATCTCATCAGTATAAAAATTGCAGGATGATCCTTTATGTATCCTTCTGTGATGTCTCTATACCTTGTGGCAGAAATAGTTCTTTAATATATTACTTAAGAATTAATTTCCATTATTCATTGAGGAAAGCAATGTCTTCATATAGGACTCACAAGTGTCAAATCTTATATCTTCGATATAGTATTCACCCTTGTTTTTCCATTGTTCACTATTGATGAAAAAAAAATCACACTCTAACTTACTGAATTTTTGCTTTACAGTTCTCTAAAGAGAAAGAGTTGCTTGCCAAATACTGCTGTCAGTCTGACATGACTGTGGGTTTGATCACATGAAAATTGAAAGTGTTTCTCTTTTAAACTGATTAAATGATTGAGTACAGATTTCTTTAAGAGAGCAGTCAGCATAACTCATCCATAAACTCAGCATGGAGCACTGTGTTCACCATGCTCTAAACTGCTGAAAAACAGTTTACGGTTTGTCACATTTGGCAATCTATGTACAGAAAAAGGCCAGTCAAGCTGAAATAAATATAGGTGCTTTAACCAGAACTTGGAAACAACTGGTAGAAGAGAGGTTATGCAAATATACACTAAAAATTTCAGCATTTAATTTCTGTATTTACAAGCTTCAATTGTATACACTATCATAACTGTCCCGTCTAGTAAAACTACCACCTGTAAGCAGTGCCTGTTAAGATTTTGTACTTTTAATTAAGCAACATTTCTAAAATATTCACTTAATGCTGAATATTAGTTATTTAGAATAGTAGCTAAATGAACAAGGAAAGAGTTGAACTTGGAACAATTTGACTTTATTATCTTCCTCTTATAAATATGTCTCTCTCTTACTCTGGTGGCACAGACCATAGATTATTTCTTTCCACATCCTGGCAATCTTTTCAAAGTTGAAAATTAGGAAATTTTTCAGGTAAGATTTTGTTTTGACTCTTTGTAAACATCTGATATATAAATAAATACATAAATAAAGTTCAAAAATGACCAATAATTTTAACTATTTGGATAGTGTGGTACCATTTCCATAACTCTTGGGTTTTTGTACTGCTTCAATTTCCAGAGAGGTCACATAGGAAAAGGGTGTCAGATTCCTATGAATTTTACAAATGTCTATGAAAAGGTACATCTTTGGGAAAAATTCTTATGTATTGTTCAGCCCATCTCCCCTAAGATGATCCAGAAATACAGTCTTCATAGCAACTCAGAGCTCTGCTAAGATTAGTCAAGCCACAGTTGGGCACATGGAACCATTCATTCAACATAGTTTACAGACTCACAACCTAAATGATAGGATGCAGCAAAAAAGCAAAGTGCAGAAAATACAGTTGTAACATAGGTTTCAGATGTGTATGGTTTGTGCATAATTTTGCATTATAATGCAAGAAAGAACCATCTGAGAAGATACAGGTTGTATTTGACCTTTCAGTGGCAGCTAATGTATGTCAGTTAAAAATATGATGGTCTAGCAAAGCCACTAGAGGATTGAATTTTAGAATAAAAGGAGTGCTGCAGATCAGAATTCAGCAGGTTCTTTATACACTAGACTTAGTTTAAAAAGTCAAAATATTCTTGACCTGATTAAACCTGATCTCTAAAAAGCACTGACTGCCTGCATGACATAAAACTGCCTCAAGAACAATGTTTCTGGAAAGTCTCATCTCTACTTAAGTAAAATATAGACTTAGGGCAGGATTACTGATTTTAGTTTTCATAGTTTATTTAAAGCAATTACTGGAGAGGTTATTATAAACAGTGCCTTTCAGTTTCTGTGATCATATGACCAGGATTAAGTATTATCTACCCTAGTACATAGAATGACATTGTAGTATATCTAGTCATTACCTGATATAAAGAACTCAAAGACTGGAAGAAGTACTTCTCTAGCTCACAGACGTTAAAACTACATTGAGTATGAAATCTTCAGCTGAGGAAGTCAGGAGCCAAGACAGGATGAGAAGAAGTCTCCAGTATTTCTGCTAGCTTCTTTAACACCTTTAAATCCAAATAAACTCTTTCACAGGGACCACTACCCTTTCAGCATGTAGATGCATACCAGGAAGCTGTGGATTTCAGAGGATAAGGGGTCTACAAATGCCTTTTTTTTTTTTTCTATCTTTGTTTTACCTTTGACCTACCAGTAGCTGTAGATTTTAAGTTCTCTTCCTGCACTGGGAATATACAACATAACAGGTAAAAGGAGGTAATATTTCAACAATCTGAATAGTACACTGATATTTCATCGGCATAAGCGAAACCTGGTGGGATGAGTCCTGTGACTGGGGTGTTGCGATAGATGGTTACAGGCTCTTCAGGAGGGACAGGCAGGGTAGGCGAGGTGGTGGGGTGGCGATGTATGTGAAGCAGGGGCTGGACTGTGTGGAACTTCAGGTCGGCAATGGCAAAGTTGAGAGCCTCTGGGTAAGGATCAAGGGATGAACGAATAAAGGGGATGTCGTTGTGGGAGTCTATTACAGACCGCCTGGCCAGGACGATAGCGCCGATAAATCATTCTTTACAGAACTAAGAGAGGCCTCGAGATTAACTCCCCTTGTCCTTATGGGGGACTTCAACTTGCCAGACGTTAACTGGGAGTGCCACACGGCTGACACGAGCAAGTCCAGGAGGTTCATGAAGCACCTAGATGATAACTTCTTGGTGCAGGTGCTAACGGAGCCAACTAGGAAAGGTGCCCTCCTAGACCTGTTGCTAGAAAACAGAGAGGGTCTGGTGGGAGATGTGGTGATTGGTGGCCGCCTTGGTCATAGCGACCATGAAGTGGTTGAGTTCAAAATTTATGGTGACAGAAGGAAAAGTGCCACCAAAACCTCATCCCTAGATATGGGGAAAGCGGACTTCAGGCTGCTCAGGGAACTAGTCAGCAAGGTCCCCTGGGAAACTGCTCTTGAAGGCCTCGATGTCCACCAGAGCTGGTCATTCTTTAAGCGATGCCTCCTAGAAGCACAAGATCAGGCAATTCCTAAATATCGCAAGTCAGGCAGGCGGGGCAGGAGGCCGGCGTGGCTGACCAGGGACATTCTAATGGAGATTAGGCGGAAACAGAGAGTGTTTCGCTACTGGAAGGAGGGCCAGGTGTCATGGAAAGAATACAGGGATGCTGTTCGTGTTTGTAGGGAGAAAGTTCGTGTGGCCAAAGCACGCCTAGAGTTGAAGCTGGCTGTGTCTGTGAGAGAAAACAAAAAGGGTTTTTTTAGATATGTGAATGGAAAAAGGAGAACTAAAGAATACATAGGGCCGCTCCTTGATAGGGAAGGTCTCCTCACAGACAATGACATAGGCAAAGCAGAGACGCTTAACGCCTTCTTTGCCTCTGTCTTCATTGCCAATGATGGGCTTTGGGACCCAGGGTGCCCTGAGCTGGAGGACCGGGACGGTGGGGATGACAAACTCCCAACCGACCCTGAACGTGTGCGGGATTTGCTACTCCACCTGGATCCCTACAAGTCCATGGGTCCGGATGGGATTCATCCCCGGGTGCTGAAAGAGCTGGCGGACGTCATCGTGGAACCTCTCTCAATTATTTTTCAACGATCCTGGGAATTTGGAGAGGTCCCGGTAGACTGGAAGCTGGCAAATGTTGTGCCGATTTTCAAGAAGGGTCAGAAAGAAGACCCTTGCAGTTACAGGCCTGTCAGTCTCACGTCAGTGCCTGGTAAAATCATGGAGAAGATGGTTCTCGAACTTATTGAGGCGCACCTGGGGGACAAAGCAGTCATTGGTCCCAGCCAGCATGGGTTTGTGAAGGGTAGGTCCTGCCTAACTAACCTGATTTCCTTTTATGATAAGATCACCCATATGGTGGACCAAGGGAAACCAGCTGATGTGATTTTTTTGGACTTCAGCAAGGCTTTTGACACGGTCTCCCATAGGATCCTACTGGACAAAATGTCCACCATACAGCTAAATAAAAATATCATACAATGGGTGAGCAATTGGCTAACGGGCAGGGCCCAAAGGGTTATGGTAAATGGGGCTGCGTCAGGCTGGCGGGCGGTCACTAGTGGGGTCCCTCAAGGCTCCATTTTAGGGCCGGTACTTTTCAATATTTTTATAAACGATCTGGATGTAGGAATAGAAGGTATTTTGAGCAAGTTTGCTGATGACACCAAACTTGGAGGAGTCGTGGACTCGAACGAGGATGGTAAGGCCTTGCAGAGAGATCTGGATAGGTTGGAGAGCTGGGCGATCACCAACCGTATGAAGTTCAATAAGAGCAAGTGCCGGGTCCTGCACCTGGGACGGGGAAACCCTGGCTGCACGTACAGACTGGGCGATGAGACGCTGGAGAGCAGCCTAGAAGAGAGGGATCTGGGGGTCGTGGTAGACAGCAAGTTGAATATGAGCCAGCAGTGTGCCCTGGCAGCCAGGAGGGCCAACCGTGTCCTGGGGTGCATCAAGCACGGCATCGCTAGTAGGTCAAGGGAGGTGATTGTCCCGCTCTACTCTGCGCTGGTGCGGCCTCACCTCGAGTACTGTGTGCAGTTCTGGGCACCACAGTATAAAAAGGACATGAAACTGTTGGAGAGTGTCCAGAGGAGGGCTACGAAGATGGTGATAGGCCTGGAGGGGAAGACGTACAAAGAACGGCTGAGGTCACTGGGCCTGTTCAGCCTGGAGAAGAGGAGGCTGAGAGGAGACCTCATCACAGTCTACAACTTCCTCGTAAGGGGGTGTCGAGAGACAGGAGACCTTTTCTCCATTAACACCAGTGACAGGACCCGCGGGAACGGGGTTAAGCTGAGGCAGGGGAAATTTAGGCTTGACATCAGGAGGGGGTTCTTCACAGAGAGGGTGGTTGCACACTGGAACAGGCTCCCCAGGGAAGCTGTCACTGCACCGAGCCTGTCTGAATTTAAGAAGAGATTGGACTGTGCACTTAGTCACATGGTCTGAACTTTTGGGTAGACCTGTGCGGTGTCAAGAGTTGGACTTGATGATCCTTAAGGGTCCCTTCCAACTCAGAATATTCTATGATTCTATGATTCTATATTTGCAAAATGATTTATCTTTCAGAAGATCATAATCTCCTGAAATGTGCTATAGTGCCAAACCATAAATGGTAATTAGCCTAATTTTGCTACCCTTCTTCATACCAAGTGTGTAGGGTCTGTCTGGGATGGAGTCACCTTTCCCTGCAGCAGCCCACAGTGTTGTGCTGTGCACTCATAGCTGGAACAGCACTGGTATCACTCCAGTGTTGTGTCTATTGCTGCATAGTGCTGGCACAGCATCAGGACTCCCTCCAAGCCCCCAAGAGCCAGCAGGCTGGGGATGGGCAAATGATGGGGAGGGGACATCACCAGGGCAGCTGACCTAAGCCGACCAAAGGGATATTCCGTAACACCTGATGTCACACTCAGCAATAAAAGGGGGGCTCTTGTGGGAGAGGGCGGTCCTCCTGAACAACGGGTATGCATTTTGAGGCCCTGCTTCCCAGGACGTGGCCAAATATCACTCGTTGATGAAAAGTAGAGAATAACTTTTTTTCCTCTCTGTGCTTCTGCATGGCCTTGTTGTTTCTTTTGTTTCTTTTTCTCCTCATTCCCTTTCCCTTTAATTAAGTAATTCTCATCTCAAACCTGGAGCTCTGTGTGTTGTCTTTTCTCCCCCTTCCTCTTTGAGGAGAGGAGGAGTGAAAGAGCGATTGTGGTGGAGCTCGGCTGCCCACTGGAGTAAAACCACCACACCAAGCTGGACTCTATTTATACTGTTTAGTACAATTCAGCCACCCAGTCAGAAGGAGACTGCTTTATATGCTGTAATCCCTAATTCTATAATAGTATGATGTTTTTGCTTTTTAAAACTTTTACTTCCATCTACCCCTCACATATGTTAATAAAAACCTTATTGACATAGAAATACATTTTATAAATGAAAGATATTTTTTGGAAGCTAATAGAGTGTTATGGGTGTCATCCAAATTTTAGTGACATAAGTGAAAAAAACTCCCATCTTTTCAATGACTTCATTGAGTTTTGGATGTTACATGAGTAACAGGCATTGCATAAGTCTCGACAGCTTTCATTCAGAGAGTTTTGAGATTTCAAAATTTACTTTTGTCCAATATTTTTGGTTGTTGTTTCTGTTTCATATAGAATTTTCAAGTTTATTTTCTGATTCAAATCAGAATAAAGTCAAACAGCTTTGATAATTACATACCACTGATAATTTTGTGGATATCTGAATCTTGTACTACCTTAATTTCTGGATGTGCTCTACACATAAAACACTGGAAGAATAAAAATCATTGCTCTATTGTTTCCCTACATTGTGTAAAGTGTATTTCACACAGAGATTAAAGTCAGACTTTTTAATTGTGTATTTATGTATATATTATATGTATATATTTTTTTCTATAGAAACATATATATGTATATATATAAATGATTACATTAAAAAAGAATTAAGTAAACTTGGAATCACTGCAGACCTTGATTATTAAGGCAGTCTATGAGTAGCCCACAGTGAGCTGGAACTCAAACCTCTGCCTCTCCTTGAAGCTCTCTTTTCCCCCTCTGTGAAGGAGCTACTCAGTCAAACTGTCAGTAATTGAAACAGGTTTCAAATAGAACGTTAAATTAAAAATGTATCAGTTCCATGACATCTTTTGATATTGAGACATGGGCAATTTGTGAGCAGGAAAATGTTTTGTTCACTTCCAGGTCTACTTGTATAGAAGAACATGTACAAAAGGAGCTTGTATCTTGAAGTGTACCATTATGCCCACAATGATCCAGCAGAGAATATAAGCACATGACACATGACTTATTCATATTCATGTATATTTGCTCAATTTGTAATAATCTCTTATTATAGCAGAGATAATAAAGATTAAAAGAAAAAAAAAAAAAAGACATGCAAATGAGGTAAGACTCCAGATTGATTTTGGAGCTAAATAATTTTGTATAACTGAAATAGCTGCTTGCTAAAGAGTTTTCAAGTTATTTTAATTGTAGAAGTTATTACAGCAAACATTGTGTCTTTTGTAGATTCATTCTAACTCATTAAAATTTTTAAGTGAACTTTTTAATAAGTAGCATGAAAAAATATTATTTTTAGAATGTGCTTGCTTTAGAAGAGTTTCTAGACAGTGAATTTAAAGATTTCAGAATTTTTTTAATACATTTGGGAAGAGTCTTCTAGGAAAAAGGAACTATAGGAGCATTCCACTAATCAGTTTTTCAGCCATAAGTCTTTATGCAATTTAAGCAAGTTAGTAGGTAACAGTATCACTCAGAAATAGAAATGATTTTCATAAATAGAGGTCTGGCTGGCTTTTATTCTCTCATTTTATGATTCAGTATTCTGTAATCATTACCTAAAATATTAGCAGAGACCCTAGACCACCAACTTACTTACAACAGCTTTGTCATTCAACTGAGAATAATCCAAAGTAGAAATAAAAATACACTTCTGATATCCTTTTGTGTCAGCCAATGACAAATGCATTTTTGTTTTGTTTTGTTGGTTTGTTTCTTTTCATGTTAATCATTCAGTCATTTGATAACTTGACAAAGAAGCCTATTTCAGGTTAGTCCAAGCAGAAAATAAATAAATAAATAAATAAATAAATAAATAAACGTGGCTGTAGGCATATCATAAATTGAACTGAAACCATGAAAGAACATGGATCAGAACCAAAATATCTATGACAAATGAGAATGGTCTGAAGTTGCTACCGTGCTGACATTAGAGTCAGCCTCTAAATGTCTTCAGTGGACTGGACCTCTGAGAACAGCTTCAGTGCCATGGAGAAATCCAGCAACCATGGTGTTTAAAATGAACGCATTTTGTGATTTCTGTGGATACTTTCTCAGCACTTACTGATGTTTTCGAGAGACAACTGGTCATAGGCAGACTTCAGCATTGGCAGCCAAGGTAGATCTTTAAAAGGATCCAGTTTCATGCTTCTGAATTCCATATAATGTTTTCCATTCTTTGTTTTGCAATTATGAGTCAAAACTCTCTTCAAATTTGGCATTGCTGCTTCTAGGTATAATGTAGATGGCAGAATAAAACATGAAAGCTGAGAGCATTGAGATATCTGTTTATTTTGCTATGCAGTGAAGCATGTACCAGTAACAAGTAATTAGCTCTTTGACGGTAACTATTTACTTACGGATCATTTGGAAACTAGGTCTTCCCTTTTATCCAGCAACTGAAACATATGAATAACAAAGAGGGAAAAACGGTATTTGGTGTTTGCCATTTTTCTGCTTTATATTCTTATGCTGATAGCATTCCTCTTCCTTGAAGTATCTACTGGCTTTAACATGGTTGGGCTTTTAGATACTTGGTTCTGCTAACCTGCTATTTAGAGCAGATTCATTGTGGGTGACATCACAAAGTACCTTTCTTTATTTAAGTATTAAAGTATAGTGTGTGTGTGTATATATATATATATGTATATATATATATATAAAGACTTAAGTATTCTCAGAGAGGGAGGAACTTAAGTGAAATGAGATGAAAAAGAGACTGCGAAAATAAAAATGTGTATTATTGAGGTGGGCTGACCTTAGCTGGCTGCCATATTCCCACCCAGATGCTCCACCACTCAAAGGAAGAGGGGGAGAAAATAAGTTGAAATGGTCAGGATAAATTCAGGAAGATCATTTCCCGGTTATCATCAGTAGGAAAAATATGTCCGGGGGTAAAAATAATTGAAGATATTGCAAATAAAAATTGAGTTGGATGGTGAGAAACAAGGAGAAAAATTTAAATATCTTCTTCCTCACTTGCTCCCCCACCTGCCTCCAATTTTTATCTCAGGCTCAACTTCACTCCTGCATTCTGAAATACTCCTCTGCTTCCTTCTCCTACCCTTTAAGTGGCTCAGAGGGATGGGAATGGGTGTTATGGCTTCAGTCCATAACAACTCTCTGCTGCTCCTTCCTCCTCAAATATTTCTTCTACTCTCCATGAGCTGCAGACGTTCAGGATAAACCTGCTCTGTTCTGGGGTCCTCAACAGGCTGCAGTGTAGATATCTGCTTTGGTGTGGTCCTCTCCATGGGCTGCAGGAGAATATCTTCTCCACTGTGGTCTCTTCCACAGACTGCAGGGGAATCTATGGCTTTGGGCCTGGAGCAGCTTATCCTCCTCCTTCTTCTCACACTTCGGTGTTCACAGGGTTGTTTTAGTTTTTCTTCCTTGCAAGTTATAAATAGGAGGCTTCTTTCCAAGTCAGAGGTTACAAGTTGCCCTCAAATTTTCCTTCCCTGTTTTTCTAGATCACCCATGTATTGCTGTGCAAATGAAGGACCAAGAGAGGGGCAGCAAGGCGTAAGACAACAGAAACCTTTGGGAGAGTGGAAGGAGCATTACACATTGTCACAGAAAAAGAACTTCATGCCAGAACAGCTTTATGAAACATCTGTTTGCTGTTCATTAATATTCAGGAAAGTGAGAAAATCCAGTTGAAAATTCTATGACAGTCAAACAACCGAAGAAGAGGGAAAGCACAAGCTCATTCTCTTCTCACCTGACTGTCCTTGTATATATCCAAATTAAAAATGGAACCATGTGAGATGACATTGGATGTCTCTGAAAACTCCTCAACCTCGCTTAGGCAGAAAAAGCAATCATACAGTATGCATAAAAAGAGTGCATCAGACAGAACTGCTTTCTAAAAACTGACCTCAATCTTCTGTAACCATTTAAAGCATCAAGGTCTGAGGCAGGGGAAGTTTAGGCTGGATATCAGGAAGAGGTTCTTCACTGAGAAGGTGGTTGCACACTGGAGCAGGCTCCCTAGTGAAGTAGTCACTTCACTGAGCCTGTCTGAATTTAAAAAGTGATTGGACTGTGCACTTAGTCACATGGTCTAAACTTTTGTATAGACCTGTGTGGTGCCAGGAGCTGGACTCGATGATCCTTATGGGTCCCTTCCCACTTGGGATATTCTATGATTCTATGAAAATAGTGGAGGAACCTATGCTTTTTATGACTGCTGTCTTCTTGCTTCTCTGAATGAAATAAAATATGTAACAGCTGTGAAAATAAGTTATATTTTCATCTTCTTACCTCATTTAAAATTCTTGTTCAGGTACTTGTTTTCCACTTTCATTTCTCCTCTTGTTTCATGTCCTCTAAGCTCTGGCTTCTTCTGGAGGCTCTCCTCATCTCTCCACTATGCTGTTCTGCCCAGATGTTTCCTGGGTTCTTTTCTTGGTGTTGCCCTTGTTACGTGCTCTGGCTCTTTCACAAGTGTTATTCTTGTCTTCCTCATGCTCTTATTTGATTACTTTCTGGCAAGTGTTTCCTCCTTTTCAGTCCTTATCCCTGTACCTTCCAGTCTTCACTACCTGCTTGGTTTTTGGCAGTGGCAGTGGCAGCAGCAGAGGAAAAACAGGCAACAGGCATACTTACCCCTATATGGTATCCCTTGTGTGATGGTCGTGATGTTTATCCCACCCTTGCTGTGTACTTGACAGTGTATGTGTTTACCCTGGCCAGTTGGTCTAAAAAGAAAACAAGAACAAAACTGTAAATCAAATTAATGCAATAGGAGTGTTTCTGATCTTGTTTATATAAATTGTGCAAAAGCAATGTAAATATGGTCACTCATGTTTTGCCTGTTCGGGCAATTTGAGCCATGAAAGTGCATTGTCATGGAAGAATAAAGTGAACTGGGATTTAATTTCCCACTTCAATATTACACCAGTAAAATGCCTCTGGAATCAGTGGCATTGCTGTAGCATAAAGCTGTAATAAGCTGTGGGGAATTAAATCCTGTTTTTTTTGCCTCTGAGAATTTTCTGAGTCTTCCTGATATGGCATGATTCAAAAATATTTTGTTATTCACTGCTTTTTCTAATTATCAGATTTGTCTCCAGTCCATTTTGTGGGGCTGGCCAGGCACTTGATTTGAGTCAAATTTTCCATACACTCCACAATGCTTTATGTTTTTTTTTTTTTTTTTTTTTTTTTTAAAAAAAAAAAAGAAGAGCTGGCTAAGCATGTAGAAACCTGCCTGCCTGATGAAAAGACTTGTTTTCATTTTTTCCTCACCCCTTCTTTTCCATTTAATGTTAGTACAAAGATGAAACAGTTTAAATAGTGTAGAATATAGAACTGTGAATTGGGGAAAGAATTTAGTAGATGATCAATCTGTTCATTTGTCAGAGGACCACTTCAACCACGCAAGTCATCTTAATTAAGGAAGTCAGTCTCTTGGAGAGAGCATTAGTTTTTATAATAAGGAACTCATCTAATATTGTTTTGAGAACACTTGTAACTGTTGGGGTTAGCCTACAGAGAATTATTTAGGATTTAAAACCATCTCTTGTTGCATAAAAAGATGTAAGAAGCCTAAGCAAGTGGAATGAATAAGTAACAAAGCCTCCTACTCCTCATGACTAAGTGGTCTCAGCACTTGGCCTGAGATCTTACATTCTTCCCTTTATGTACTTGATGCTGGCATTGCTTTCCTTGAACACCTCTGTGCTGTGAGGAAGCATGTTCACTGTTGATGTTTAGGTGACATTTTATATGCAAGTTGCTGACTATTAATTAATTAATATAATTAATTAATTATTATTTTAATTATTTTTAATTAATTAAATAAAATTTTAGTTATTTTTTAATTAATTAATATAATTAAGTACTACAGTCTGTATCCATGACAGAATATTTGTTAGAAGAAGGGAATTACCTAGTCTGGGTAATGTGATAGTTTCACTGAATTTTCAGAGCACAGTGTAGACTTAAGATTCATCATTGCAAGTATTGATTGAAACCAAACTATTTCTTACTGAAGAGCCCAGTTATGTAGCTCCTAAGCTTGCTATGTTGTCTTGCTTGATGAAAGTACACATAAAAATTTACTTTGGTTTACATAGCATGGTTAAAGAAGTTCCATTGATCAAACTGATTGATCAGGATGAGGAAGGTGATGAGGCCTTCTACAGGCAGCTGATAGCAGCTTTGCAATTACAGGCCTTTGTTATCTTGGGGGATTTTAACAACCCGGATATTTGCTGGAAGGCCTACTCAGACAGTCATCCACAGTCCAGGATGTTTCTCCAGTGCAATGATGATAACTTCCTGATGCAAGTGGTGGATGTGCCAACTAGGAGAGGAGCACTGCTGGATCTTACTCTCATTAACAAGGAGGGTCTGGTTGAAGAGTGAAGGTTGAGGGCAGCCTTGGCTGCAGCGACCATGAGATCGTGGAGTTCAGGATCTCATGTGGCAGGAACAGAATACCAAGCAGAATTTCAACCCTGGACTTCAGTAGGGCTGACTTTGGCCTTTTCAAGCAATTGCTAGGGGAAATCCCATGGGACAGGGTACTTGAAGGTAAAGGGGCCCAAGATAATTGGTTACCATTCAAGGACTGCTTCTTCCAAGTTCAAAATCAGAGCATCCCAACAAGTAGGGAGTCAGGAAAGGGAGCCAGGAGACCTGCATGGTTAAACAGGGAACTGCTGGGCAAACTCAAGTAGAAGAGTCTACAGATCATGGAAGGAGGGGCTGTCCACTTGGGAGAAATATAAGACTGTTGTCAGATATAGAGAAGCAACTAGAACAGCTAAGGCCTCCTTAGAATTAAACCTGGCAAGAGGGGTTAAGGACAACAGAAAGGGCTTCTTCAATACATTGCAGATAAAGCTAACTCTAGAGGTAATGTAGGCCCACTGATGAATGAGGTGGGTATCCTGGTGACAGAAGATACAGAGAAGGCAAAGTTACTGAATCCCTTCTTTGTCTCTGTCTATACTGCTGGGGCTGTCCTGAGGAGCTCCATACCCCTGAGGCTCCAGAGGAAGTCAGGATAAAGGAGGAGTTTGTCTCGGTTGATGAGAACTGGGTTAAGAACCAGTTAAACAATCTGGACATTCACAAATACATGGGTCCTGATGGGATGCACCCACGGGTGCTGAGGGAGCTGGCGGAAGTAATTCCTAGGCCACTCTCCATCATCTTGCATAAGTCATGGGGAACAGGAGAGGTGCCTGAGGGCTGGAGGAAAGCAAATGTCACTCCAGTCTTCAAAAAGGGCAAGAAGGAAGACCTGGGTAACTATAGACCAGTCAGTCTCACCTCCATCCCTGGAAATGTGATGGAACAACTTATCCTTGGTGTCATCTCTAGGTATATCAAGGACTAAAGGGTCATTAGGGGCAGTCAACATGGCTTCACCAAGGGGAGGTCGTGCTTGACCAACCTGATGGTCTTTTATGAAGACATAACCAGGTAGATAGATGATAGTAAAGAAGTGGACGTGGTCTCTGACGTGGAAATGGTTGCGGATTTCAGTAAAGCATTTGACACTCTCCCACAGCATCCTCGCAGCTAAACTGAGGAAGTGTGGTCTGGATGATTGGGATGAACTGGCTGAAGGAAAGAAGTCAGAGAGTTGTGATCAACAGGACAAAGTCTAGTTGGAGTCCTGTATCTAGTGGAGTCCCTCAAGGGTCGGACCTGTGTTTTTCACTATATTCATCAATGACTTGGATGAGGCAATAGAGTGCACTGTCAGCAAGTTTGCTGATGACACAAAACTGGGAGGAGTGGCTGACATACCAGAAGGCTGTGTTGCCATCCAGTGAGACCTAGACAGGCTGGAGAGTTGGGCAGAGAAAAATTTAATGAAATATAACAAGGGTAAGCATAGAGCTTTGCATCTGGGCAAGATGAACTCCAGGTACCAGTATAAATTGGGGACTGCCCTGATGGAGAACAGCACAGGGGAAAGGGACCTGGGGGTCCTCGTGGACAGCAGGATGACCACGAGCCAGCACTATGCCCTTGTGGCCAAGAAGGCCAATGGCATCCTGGGGTGTATCAGAAGGGGTGAGCTCAGTAGGCTGAGAGAGGTTCTCCTCTCCCTCTACTCAGCCCTGGTGAGAACATATCTGGAATATTGTGTCTAGTTCTGGGCCCCTCAGTTCAAGAAGGACAGGGAACTGCTTGAGAGAGTCCAGCTCAGAGCCACAAAGATGATTAAGGGAGTGGAGCATCTCCCTTATGAGGAAAGGCTGAAGGATCTGGGTCTCTTTAGCTTGGAGAAGAGGAGACTGAGGGGTAACATCATTAATTTTTATAAATATGTAAAGGGTGAGTGACAGGAGGATGGAGCCAGGCTCCTCTCAGTAACATCTAATGATAGGACAAGGGCAATGTGTGCAAGCTGGAACATAGGTGGTTCCACTTAAATATGAGAAGAAACTGCTTCACTGTGAGGGTGACAGAACACTGGAACAGGCTGCCCAGAGAAGTTGTGGAGTCTCCTTCTCTGAAGACATTCAAAACACATCTGGATGAGTTACTGTGTGTGACCTGATGTAGGTGTTCCTGATCCAGCAGGGGGTTTAGTCTAGATGATCTTTCAAGGTTCCTTCCAATCCCTAACATTCTGTGATTCTGTGATTATGTGAAACTGTAGCTTTTGGATAAAAAAAGAAAAGGTCTGTTCCCTATATATTATGCTAAAAAAAATCAGCATTGTTGGCTTTGCTGGACAGTTCCCAGTGGTGTTGGATTTGGACATCAGACTTCAGAAATTTAGCTTAAAATCCACTTTTCAAGAATGTCTTTTCCTGAAATTTCAAGCTCGCCATGAATGAAAGAACCAAGTAGGTGCTGATGCTCATCAGTTCCTTTTATTTTTTTTTGCCTGTGTCTTGAGTTGTGTGCCTTCCTTTTCTTATCCACTGTCAAAGACATCAAAACAAACCCAATGTTTCTGATGTTGAAAAAACTTTAAGCTTATGATCCAGGTGGAACCTCATTTTTTTTTTTTTTTTTTTTTTTAAGACACCAAATAGATCTGAGTGTCATATCCGGCCTTAAATGCTCTGTTTTAGCTTTACACTTTTGAACTGAAATCTTTTTATTACCCTGACTGATGTCAGCTGAAAGAAAGTTCCAAGTAAAACGCCCTTTACAGTGCTGTTTTAGGGCTGAGGCCATTCTTTCTCTTTCCTCTTCATCTTTCCATTTTCCTGATGCAATCCTCTGTCTGGCCTTGGGCTCATCCCACAGACATTAAAAAATAAAAACAAACAGCAATAACAAAAAAAGTAAAACCAGAAGGACCCTTCAAACCTCAAAATTTTGCTTACAGAATAGTCTCAGAACCTAGTGATTAGCTTCCTCTGAAATAACTTTTCTGATTACCAAGCTTAGAAAAATTGGAATCATCTAAAGGTCTGGTGGCAGATACATATCTTTCTTTTTCACTGAGCCTATAACACAGTCTGGCAACGAAGAAGTCTACAAAAGAAACATTGCAGAGAGAGGAAGTAGCTCAGTAAGTCTTGGCAAACACCTTCAAAGAATAACTGCTCTTCCAAGTTTGATCACTACAGACACAAGCATTAGTGTATTGCTTTTCTAGGGTTTCTCTGATGAACATAGAGAGCATTTGGGGGGTTCTATCCTACCAAAAGGACTCAGTTTTTTGCAGCATCTAATCTTCAACACTTGGTTATATACCACATTACTGTTGGCTTGACCAAAATGCCAGAAGTTCAAATTACTTGTCTAAGGTCACCAAATGACTCAGTAGATTAAGTGAAAACTGAACTCCGAGGACCACCCTGCTTTCTATTGTTTAAGGGATTCCACCTACACAGTTTCTCTGGTGTTTTACACATTCAGTTAACCTCACTATCAGCCATATATATCTTTGATATTGCAGAAAGATTAAACACATGTAAATGTATATGTAAATGTGATGGAAATACATTGAAAAATTATTTGTTTCTTTTATATTAAAATTTCCCTTTAGGCCCATAGCTCAGAAATCAGAAAATATGAAAATAGTATATGTGATTTTTTTTTCTTTTATAAGATTAATAAGATTAATCTTTCATCTTGTTTCATTTATTTTAAATCCCATGTTTCTATGTCCAACTCCTCAACTTCTTACTCCTACCTGAAAATGAAATTACTAGCTTGATTTTTATGACTGTTCTCCTGCTGATATTGTCTGGATGTAAAGTAGGTAAATTCCAAATTTCATAATCAGTTATTTATTTACATTTTTTTTCTATTTGTGAAGACTGAGAGCTAGAGATATGATGAAGCTCTCTGTCTGTCATAGAACAAGCAAGATAAACTTTCATCTACAATTTCCTTCAAACTTGTTCTCCAGACAGTTGTGAAAGTCTTGTAAAAGTGAGAAATTGCCTCAGACTAAAGAACACAATATGCTAAAGAGATAGGGTTTGTAAATGGATGAGTTAAGAAACAGTTATTTTTTATTACGTTTCATTAATGAGCAACAGTAGTTTGACACCTGTAAAGCTGAGCAACAAAATAAAGCCCTATGCTACTGTAGCAAGGCCTGCAAGGACATCACAAAACATTTTGAAGTGGTTAACTATCAAGAAAAAATCAAGGATCACTGCAAATTAGTACTATAATTTCCTTTCTTATAATGATATCCTTGAATTCTCCTCAATATAAGCACTAAACATCTTCCTGACCTTCCAGTGTGCATAAGCTATCATAATAGTCATGTGTGTTGAAGAACTACGTCTCCTGTCAGAGGTTTTGTACCATAGAATATCTTGAGTTGGAAGAGACCTTAAAAATTGTCTAGTTCCAACCCCCCTGACATGGACAGGAGCACTTTCCACTAGATCAGGTTGCCCAAAGCCCCATCCAACCTGGACTTGAACACTTCCAGGGATGGGACATCCACAGCTTCTCTGCTCAACCTGTTAGTTTCACTTCACACACCTCTCTGCAAAACCAAGTCCAGCCTCATTTTTAAGCCTCCTTCTTGTGGAAAACTCAATGAGGATCTCCTAAAACTGGGCTTTCTAATACCATCTCCAGTATTTTGAGCTTTTTTGCTCTAGGTCCTGTATAAGTTACTGGAAAATGTATGGGTCAGTTCAGATATTTTCTGAGCCATTTTTCTGCTTCATTTCCTTCCATAAGAAATACTCTTATCAGGCAGTGATGGTAATCACCTTCTGGAGACCTATTCAGAGTTTTTGTTATCTTAGGCTCTCCTTGTCACATGGTGAGAGGGTAAGGAAAAGAGTACAAAAAGCCTTTCAAACATTTTGAAGGGAAGGAAGGTGGTTACCTGTTATCCAGAAAAGTGAGTTGCTCTGTGTTGCATTAATACTCTAGACCTATACAAATGGAATGGGTAAGTTGTCAGTAGATGGTGGTCAGAATTGATAGCAAAGTTCCCAAGTTTTATAGTACCATTAAAATGTGTGGAAATTGTTTCCTTCAATTTATGTTAGCTGCTAGCATATAACATGCCCTTTTGGCAGCACCCCAGCTTCCCGCATCTCCATGCAGAAATGGTACCGTTTCCTCTCCACAGCATATACTGCTCTAGTACCATCTGTAAATCACATGTGCCTAGAGGGCCATAGGCAAAGCTCCAGGGAGGACAAAACTTGCTGATATTTCTGCTGCAAGTTATGTGTTCCACCTTCCTTATGGATGAAAATATGTGTGCAGAAGTGTTGCATAAATACAGAGTGCAAAGTCCCCACTGCCAAAAAATAAAAAATAAAAATAAATAAATAATAAAAAAGAGGATCCTGTGTGCCTCTGCCTGATAACCTTGTACCCATTGATGGCTTTTTGCAAGAGTCATAGAACACAGCCTATTTTATGATGTTAGTCCATTAAAGAGAAGAAAAATGATGGTAGTTGCTGTCACAGAGCTTTGGTGAGGAAATGTGGGGACAGACACTCAATCTTCAGTACTATGGGTCTCTTTTTTTTGTGTGTGTGTGTTTTTTTTTTTTTTCCACTTGTATGGATTCGTGGAGACTTGCACGATTGTTTGCTTGGTACAAACTTTTCTTTTTAAATGCAGCCCGTGACAAGATCAAAAAGTGCCTTATACTGATTTTCTTGAGCACATAAAAGTGAAAATAACTCTTATTTAGAGATGGTGTTTCTGGGACAGTTAAGTAAGTGGTTGTTGGAAATAGGGTAGCTGAAAAATAGTCATTATAGAAGAGGTGGACTCCTGCTTGTGGAAGTTTCCAGGTTTACTGTGAGGCAATATTCAGCCATTTATGGCTTTATTTGACTTGTTTAGGTTTTGTTTCTTGGTAGTTCTGGAAAATGTTTTAGTAGCCAAAAAATCTGTACTTAATTAAACACACAAAAACAACAGGCAGGAAGTCTATTTCCTCACAGAGATACTGTGGTTTATATATCCTGCCCTAATAAGAACAAGTCTATTACTATTTTTTGATATACCTCATGTTTAAGATGCTCTGAATACCATGAAAACTTTTTTTTTTTTTTTTTTTTTTTTTTTACATTACTCAAGAAAAACATGTCAATACACAGGCTAGACATTTCAGTATTGGACGGCTATTAGTTCTATTTGAAAAAAAGTTTCTGTCTGATTTTATTTTATGTAAGATTATCTCACTTAAAAATATCTAAATATAACTACGGATATATGTGAAGACAGGAGCAAAATCTGATAATGACTCCATAGCAGTGCTCCCACCTTGAATTTAATCAGTGTTCTAAGTAGTGGTTTTATTTCCTTGTTACTTGGGGTTGGTCCAAACATCCAATGGTTTAGGACAATGGCTCTGTGTTCATGAAGTATCTCATGAAAACAGCCATCAGAGGGGCTGCTGTAATAGAATAACTAATGAATAATAGTGGTTTATTATTCTTTCACATACTACCTAAACTCTCAAAAGCCAACTTTGAGATACCTGCAACAAAAGAGAATGAGGTCTGGAAAGGTATGTTGATTGTTCTCACTGATTCAGAAGTTTTGCAAGAACAGTAAAATTTGTACAAAAAAAAATAAAGGGGGGGGGGGGGACGGGGACTTTTAGATTACTTTAATTACCTCACTCTAAGCAAACATCAGAAAAACTAAATTTTATAAAGGACTTCAGTATTGCTTTTGATTCCATTCAGAAAGTATTCAGAACTAAGGTGATATGTGGCCATACAACACCCACCTCTTCCAAAACAAACGAGGAAATTTATGTGAGTTAGAAACTTGCAATACTTATTAAAAGCTAGATGTTAATTAAGGTATGAAGCATGACTTACATAGCTTGACATCTATAAATTAACTTTGTGTTATTGTCCTTGCTCCCCCCACTTTTTTTTTTTTTTTTTTTTTTTCCCAGTTGTGCTTGTTTTCCTTAGGCTGATTATTGGAATATATTTTGTTACATCTTTGAATATTCCAAACTAGTTTAAATTCCTTTCTTGTTATTCCAAAGAATTCTGTACTCTTCTGTGAAGGTTTCTTGTATCCAGCATTCCAGCATTTTTCTCTTCAATCTAAGAATTACCTCCCTGTTACTACATCCCTTCAGTCTTTGCTATGCTGATTTCACTCTTTCTCCCACAAAACTGAGATAGAGCAAGTAACATATTCCATTATCATCATGAAGGGAAATCATATCTTAAAAACAAACAAACACACACACAAAAAAAAACAAACAAGCAAACAACAAACAAATAAACCAAACCCAAACAAGACTTGAAGATGAGGCCGACGTTGACGGTGTTGGAACAGGAACTCTTGAAAAACGTCAGGAGATGTGGAAAGATGAGTCTCTTACCCTGATACCATCCTAATCCACCACTATTATAAACATATCTGAACTAGATCTGGATGTTGAAACACAAAAAGCTCTGAAATCACTGTACCACATTGCTTTCACTTTGTATTAAGAACAGTCTCTGGGCCTTTCTTAAACTAAAATCACCTATGCAGTATTTTCAACTTGAAGTCATAGTCTCAGGGACATCCAAAATAAGTCTTCTGGAATATGTAGGACCTGTCCAAATACTTCAATATGTTAATTTGCCAACAGGCATGGGCTGTTGTTTTGGGTATATGTGGCACAGGCTTGGTAGTTGGGGGGCTGCAGAGGTGGCCTCAGTGAGAAGAATCCAGTCAGAAAGTCAGAAAAGAATGAGTTCCAGATGGCTTCAAAATGGACCTGCTGCTGTCCGGAGCTGAGCCAGTAAGTGATGTTGGTTGAGCCTCTGTGGGAGCAGATTTAAGAAAGGGAAAAAACTGCTGTGCAATAGCAGCTGTGAGAGTGAGGGATGAGAACCAGCCCTGCAGCCTCCAAGGTCAGTGCAGAAGGAGGGCAGGAGGTGCTGCAGGCATGCAGCAGAAGTTCCCCTGCAGCCTGTGGAGAGGCCTCCCAGTTGGAGCAAGTTATCCCCCTGCAGCCCATGGGTCCCACATGGAGATCTCCACACTACAGTGGAGGAGTCCCCAGTGGAGCAGGTGGATGTGGCCTGGAGGAGGTTGCGGCCCATGGAGAGCCCCGACAGGAGCAGGCCCCGGGCCAGAACTGCAGCCTGTGGAGAGGAGCCCACACAGGCGCAGGGGGCCTGGGAAGAACTGCTGCCTGTGGGACCCATGCTGGGGCAGTTTGCTCCTGGGAGATGGACACAGTGGTATGGACCCATGTTGGAGCAGGTCTTGAAGAGCTGCTGCCTGTGGGAAGCCCACACAGGGCCAGTTTGGGAAGGATGGCATCTCGTGGGAGGGACCCCATGTGGAGCAGGGGCAGAGAGTGACCATGAAGGAGCAGCAGAGAAGAGGCGTTGGGGACTGACCACAGACCTCATTTCCCTATTTCCTTGCGCTGCTGGGGGGAGGACATAGTAGAGGGTGTATGGGAGGGGTAGTGGTGGGAGGGGGGGTGGGGGGGGCATTTTTAGTTTGCTCTTAGTTTCTCACTGCCCTAGTCTGATAGTGATAGGCAATAAATTTTATTAATCTCCCTATGCTGAGTCTGTTTTGCCCACAGTGATAATTGTTGAGTGATGTCCCCATCCTAATCTCAACCCTTGAGTCCTTTCCTTCATATTTTCTCCCCCTTTTCCTTTGAGGAGGGGGAGTGAGTGAATGGTTGTGGTGGAGCTCGGCTGCCTAGCAGGATAAAACCACCACAGCTGTCTGTGATGTAGCCATGTGGCTGGAAAACAGACAGGGCCTGGGGGAGGCATGGTTTTTTGGCTGTTCCACAAGCCATCTTTTCATAGAGGTAGCCAATAGGAGTATACAATCACAAATAATTAGTGAAGGAGATACACGGTTGTTTCTTCTTATGTCTGCCTGATGTGGCCAAGGGGAGATCTCTATCAGATATGGAGTAGAAAGGGATATAAAGGATACGCACATGGATGAGTTCTGGTCTACCTTGATTTGTCAGTAAGGAATATTTTCTTTGTACTTATTTGAAGTAGATGCCATAAATTTTCAGAGAGATTTATTCTCCTAAATAGGTATTTCTTCAGGAGGAAAAGATAGTAAAACCCATTTGCTAAGTTATTTTCATGTATAATGGCAACTGGTAACTTCAGAAGAAATTTAAGCTCTCACTGGTAGAGAGGTAGCTACCTGCATAGCTGCAGACAGTTTGGCAATGTTTGGTAACAGTAATGCTCTTTCTTCATATGTTTTTTTTTTTTTTTTTTTTTTTGCCTCCAGTATGGGGTATACCTGAGGAGACTTTCAATGCTAAATATTTGTTTTCTTCGCCAGTTTTCACTAGTGGGCTCTGAAGTCCTTGATAATGACAACAGAGAGGAATGATTATTTTTGCCAAATATAGGTGTGATCTGAAATAATCATTGAAGATTATTTTGTGACTTAGTATATTGCACGCTGCTCTGAGAGACCTACCTCTGTGGTATGTCTAAATTCTAGTATATTTTTGCTACAGGGGAGATAAGCGACATGAAAAAAACAGACCCAGTGGTAACATTATTGGAAAGCAGATTCTTGTTGAAACAAGCTAGAGATTAATAAAATAGATTTCTAGTGACTAGACTCATCCCTGGATTTTGTCTTCCTTCGGTGTAAAATAGAACACAGATAGTTTGATAGAAGAAAGTCTGGCAAAGGTAAATGATAACAATGGAGCAAAAGAGTCAACATTCTCATGATGAAGACTGGATGCCTGAGTAGTGAAGTACAGAACAGCATTGCTTAAGGTGACTGTCAAGCTTCCCACAGGCTTCCAGCAGTAGCTGGAGAGCTATCCTCCCAAAAGCATAGGATGAAGTCAGTACAGATCTTTCCCTTCTCTACATAAACTTTAAAATGGAATTATAAAACTTTGAATGGAATTATGAACTCTAAAATGGACTTACTATATCCTCTCTGTTAGAGGGATATTCCTCTTTAATTCCTCTTTGCTAGGTTGTGTGAATGTCATCTGCTTTGCCATGTATTGCAAAGCAAGAAAGAGACTGAAGTTACTGGTTGTGTGTATTTCTAAAGGCTTTTTTATTTTATTTTTTTATTATTTTTAACTTGCAATTTCCACAATTTACAATCCTGGGAAACTTAAAACTTTCTTTTAATGAAAGCACTATTCTATGTCTTAACAAACAATTTACAAAAATAATTACAACCTCTCTGAGTGTATGCTTCAATAGAATCTGATGTCTGTTATGTCTTTTTTTTTAATAAGCCATAGACTGCCTCTTTCCAATTAAATATAATATACAGTAATTGCAGGAATGTAGACTGCACAACTGTCTTTCCTAAGGATATTTTCAGTTACCAAGGTAAAGTACTAAAAGATTCAAGGCACTAGTTTACTGTTTTTCAAAGCCAAATTGTTGTGCAATTTTTACAGCTATAAGGAAAAGAGATTTAAAATTTATTAATGTATTTTATGGAGAAAACAAAATGCACAAGATATATAAGATATAGGTATATAACATAGTATGCCAAAACAATGTAGGGAGAGATAATGATTGAGTAACTCAGAATCCATTTTCAGTGGAAAAAAATACAGTTGGAACACCTTGAAATGACATATTAGGTAACAATTTTTTTTTCTTGTTGATAGACATTTGTAATGTGAGGGGGAGGATATTTCTCTAGCCAAGTAACTTTTATGAGCATAAGAGACATCTTGTGCTGTAGATTGAACTGACTCAGCACTAATATAGATTAAAAAAGACATACCTTTCTTGCTCCGTAGTAGCTATTTTTATTCTAAAGCTGGCAATCATATTATGATGTGGTAACAATTTTAATATATGAAATTATCAAAAGAAACAAATATAGAGAATATTCCTAGAAAATTTATATGTAGACTATGACTAGCAAGCAGGGTATTCCTTGTCAAGAGACTTGTTAAAAATCTAGTACAACTGAGTGCTTAACATTACTCAGAAGCATCAAACAATAGGAGTTGAAGTTTTCTATGTAGAACACTTGAATTCATATTTTGACCGTGGTCATAAGAGCTATACCAAATGATACTCCTTTTGTGTTTGAGGATTACACCCCATTTTAAGAAGGATGCACATTAATATATATGATCCTCCCTCCCCTCCCTGCCCCTTAAATATCATATGATGTTGGGAAAATATGTCTACTGACCTGCAAATATTTGTATATTTGCATAAGTCTCTGAGTTGCTAGAGCTGGGTGAAGGTACCGTAAATGAATTCATATGCTGAAACTGAGCACATGCAAAAATATTTACCACCCTAAAGTCTAAGATAGTGTTATTTTTATTTCAAGTGGAAGATTCATAGGAAGATTCATATTCATAATACCACAAAATTCACAGAGACATGTTGGGGAATACACAGGGTACCAAGATACCTAACTTCCACCGAATCAAAGACCTGGAATGCCTTTTAATATGTGGTGGTAAAGAGAAACTTCCTGATGCCCTTTTATTCACACTGAGCCATACCTTATTTTGCAATACTTCCCCTGACTTCTCAGCATAAGGTTTACAGAACACAGCCTAGAGAGGTCACATGGCTTTCAGCACATCAGAAAAGGAAGAATCAGGAACCGGGAATGAGATCTTCCTTCTCCAAGACCTATATATTAACCTCTGCAAGAATATCATCTTTACTGGATGAGTTCTCATATATTATTAAAATTGGTGAGTTTTAGTCAGTTTGGTAGTTTAAGTTCAGGGATATACTTAAGAAACTATACATTTCTCAAATTTCTTGTGCGTGCAGTTGTGAAATTTTAGTGGAAAACAATTCTTCTAGTAGTATTTCCGAACAAATCTGTATGACTGTCTGAGATGTTTCAGTATTTCTGTTTCTAATACTATATGCAACCAGGAAGCATGGATATAGAGATTAACAAAACAAATATGAAAATGAACTGCTCAGAGCTCATAGGAAAGCTGAGGTTATGCTCAAACCTCATGACGATTGGTTGATATTCCAAATACAAGTCATGTGTAACACACGTGACTCTTGGGATTTTTTCCAGTGGAGTAAAAATAGTAGCATGTTCAGAGGACAGTTGTACATTTTAATGCCATATTAAGAGAAAGCTTTTGACTTCAACAACAACAACAACAACAACGAGCAACTTTGTACATAGGTATATGTTAAAATTACACCAATTTTGCAACTTACAGCCCTAGCATGGCTTTACTTTCTGACATGCATACAGTAGCTTACAAGTCCTGTAAGGTAAGCACAAGCTCATCTGTTCATAAAATGCAATGAAAATGTTATCTGAAAGAAATTTAAGTATATGCAAGTTTCAACAAACTCCCTTAGGCAGATATACCTTACAACAAAAGATAACTGTATTGCTTACAACAAAAGGTAACTTAAAATGATGTTCAGTTTGCCAGTTTATTACAAGGATGTTAATTTGACTAGTATTAAACAGTCTTGACTGATGACCTCTCTAATTCGTTTGGTGCAAACACTTTCTTTCAACATCAGACATGGAATTTTTTAACCATCCACTTACTTGAGAGACAAATTTATTGTTGCCTGTGCAGACAATCCTGCTTTGTAATTTTAAGGTTTTTCTGCATCTGCAAGACAATGCATGAGAGCATTTGATGATGAGAACATTGATTAACCTTAAAACATATAATGTGGTTCCCAGGCTTGGTTCTAGAGGGTTTTTGGCTCTCCTTTCAAACCTAATTTGCCAAAAAGCAATTACTAGGGAGCTGAAAAACAAAACAAAACAAACAAAAACAAACAACAAAAAAACTCACCTTCTGGATTTAAAATTTTATTTTTTTAATATATTAGGAATTTGAGCATGCTGCCTCCTGCTTCTGATCAGTTGAATATATGAAGTGATACCAGAAAAAGAGACCATGAATGCTGCAATTCTAGTTCATTAGGAGTTGTCATATATGGAACATCTATAAAAGCAAATGGTGTCAAGGCTGCTCATCTACTCTGGATTTAATAATTACCTTATTTATATCCTATACACTAGGAAAAATATTGTAATTGGGATGGATTATGTAGAACATGAGGAATGGAATAATTAAGAAAAAGTCTGTTTTACTTGTAAGTTATTCATTTGAGTCTGCTTGAATCAGTGGTAACTATTAGTGAGTATCCTATTCCCTTTACATTTCTATGTGACATTAGCATGTAGACCTTTGTAGAGAGAACATTTACTGGAGGACAATACTAGCAGAGATTTCCTTGTTTTCACCAAGGAGCCCACAAACCTTGCTCACAACTTTTCTCACAGAGGGCCTGTTTTAGCGGCTGACTTGTAGCAGTGCAACCCAGAACATGAACACTATCATTCACTATGCACCTATATGTTAAAACTGTCTCAGAGTATCTGTGCAGTTAAACAGGACAGGAGGGTGGTGTCCTGACTTCCACAGTTCATCCTGTCTGGGTTTTGCAGGTTAAGGGAATTTTTTGTCCCTGACTGTCAGTGAGCCATCTTTGGTCAGCACTCATCAGACATGGAAACAATGGAAAGTATACAGTATGTTAAGACTTGCACAGCGATCTGATGCAATCTAAATATGAGACAGTCCTGTTGCATTACCTAATGTGTCTATATGAATGTCCCATAACCTGTGTTTTTATGCTGGGGAACTACCAAGGAACTGTAGCTCTGTGTTACATACACCCATTTGTTTCCAGGTGATACTCCAGCAAATGGAGGGATTTTAAATGGACATATATAATATACAACATCCTTCTTATTTAAGGACACCAAAATTATTATCTTGCATGCTGAGTGGTGTTCCAGCAAAGGGGAACTTGCTATGAAGTTCAAAGGTTGACCTTCAGCAGAGTGGGAATGAACCTTACACTGTTATGATCCTTTTCATTGAGTTCAAGAGTTCTCTTAAAGGTTTTTTGCGTAGATAAGAACCTAATCTTTATTTTGAGTATTGGCTGAGAAGAGTTCAAGATATCTGACAACCAAAAAAAAAAAAAAAAAAAAAAAAGTTACATGTTTTGATTATAATTTTCAATTTTCCTTGGAAATTTTATTTTATTTTAAATAGGAGTCTGGATAAAACTTTTTCAAAGGAAGAGAGAGAGAAAGAGAGAGAGATGGCTGTGCAAATGAAATGCTTAAACATTTTCTGGTCATTTATTAATGTGCTTATTAAACACCTACATTTTTTAGCATTTCTAACTGGTATCAGCACTCTACTTTCTATTACAGGCAGAGTACATTAAAAAAAAATACACAAAACCTAACAAATTAGGTATTTGATCAGGGAGACAAAAGAGCAGGGAAAGTAGTGTGTGCACATTACAATTATATTTTCAAGGCTTTCTGTAATGTTATTATAGGCTGTTCCAAGTTACCATGTATAAAAACAAACCATGCTGATTCCAAGCCCCAAAATGAGAGAAGTTAGGGAAATATAATCAGTGCAGCTGTAGCAACAATACTATTGTTAAAGTACAGGGAAATTTCATAAACAGTGAGTAAGAAGTCAAGAAGGAAATAGTTGTAGACAAAATCATTGCTAGAAAACATGAAAGCAACTATTTTTTTCCCATCCCATCCCATCTCCTCTCCACCCTGTGAAAAGATTATCCATGGAAGGGGAAAAAAGGGTGAGGTTGTGGGTGGTGTCCTACATAAGGCCATAACACACAAAAAGTATGTGTGCTTTTTTTTCTTTTGGAAGAAGATGAGGGAAAAAAAAAGTGAGCCTAGAATTTCTTTTGGAACAGATACTGCACTTTCAGGTGCCATCTGTGGGCCATGCACTGTATGAAATAAGTCTGTGTTAAAACAAGAGTAAAAGAAATAAAAAGAGTGTCATCAATCCACAGGAGCCATTGCTTGCAGCATGACATAGATGTTCCCAAAAGCTGATTTAAAACTGTCTAGCTATAAGAGATTGTGGCACTGTAGTTTCTGGACCAGTTATGTGTAACATAATGCAACAAAGATTTCAACAATAGCTAATTTATCCTGCTTCTCATTAACAAAGCCTTAATAAAAAAATGAAGTGCTAATGAGTCAACAGCTATGCTTTGCAGTAGTTTTAATTCATTTTGCTTTGCAATTATGTTAAGAACTTCAGTGGGATTGCTCCTGATTGATATCACTGCAAAAGATCAGACGCAAAGTCTGATCCCATGATAAATACAGTTTCAAAAGAAATTGATAGTGCAACTTCCCTCAGCATAACAGAGGCCAGGCTTTAATTCACATGTACAGAGCTGTTTCCATGAAACATGTGATAGATGAAACCAAAAGAGGTGAAGCTTGACTAGTATATCATCCAAATTTATATTAAATAAAATATTATTTTCCTTCTTCAGAGAGATTTACTTTATATGAACCGTGAACACATGAAATTTGAGAGGCAGGTCTTTCCTAATATGAACAAAACTGCAGTTATATGAGAAGAAGTTCCAATTGTAACAGTTTTCACCTTACTTTGTTTTTAATCACATCCTTTGGTTTAAAATATTTCTAGATTGTAGCTTAGGAATATGGTACCATTGCTGTTCTTTGCCAAGACAGGAAAGAGATTTTTCACCATCTCCTCTGAAGTTTAAACTTTATTCAGCAGCACTATGCCATTCACATTCTGGGAAAAAAGAGGGTTCTTGTGAACTGGCAGGAAGCATAACATGACTTGCTGATAATTATTTCCATGACATTAAGTTATTCTGTTTTGGGATTGACTTAGAATGTATGTATTTGGTGCAAATGTACATACTGATGAGTGACAATGAAATTTTAAAAGAAAGAAACATTGACTTCAGACTACTTCAATACAGTGGTAGTATTTTGGGCCAGATTGTTGAGGTGAGATGTGCAATGTCAATTGGAAGCTGAAAGGCTGAAAAGATCCTCGTGTAGAAAGTAATTTGTATTCTCCATAAAGATTACAATGTCTCTTAGCAGTAAAGATTATCCTTATGATGCCTAAACTATCATCCTTATCTAGCATCTTATCTTTTGAAAGACTGGGTTATATTTCCCGGCTCGGGGGGGGGGGGGGG
>NC_048893.1:68535567-68543024 GCF_011077185.1 Oxyura jamaicensis | reverse complement strand
CCCCCCCCCCCCCCCCCCCCCTCCAAGTGCCAGTTAATTTACAGACTCCCATAAAATAACCAGCTCTTTGTGATCATGCTTTTTCTACTACCTTCATCGTGTTCTCTGTCTTCTCCATGCCAAAAATATTTCCTGTCCCCAAGACACACAAAACTGTCAGCAAAGAAGTTAGGTCAGCTGTGAGAGGATTTCCATGGACTCAGTTAAAACTTTCTGGCAGCAGGAAGGCAGACACTGTAGGATGTGATGGGACTCACTTCACACAGAGTTCTGACCTCATCCAGTTGCTAAAGAGCTCTTGGACCTCCAGCCCAGCACCTCCATTGCTCCTACCACCCAGAACTTTTGAACACAGAATTCCCAGACAGGCCAGGTGTGCAGTGAGGGCCTTTAGCCTTCCTTTGGTCCCGGAAACTGTCGGGGTTCAGTGGAATCCCAACGCAACAATTAACATTACTAATTTTTTCTGACATTAATATAAATGGCTTAAGGACAGACATAGCATCAATACAGTTATTGCCAACTACTAAAACCAAATAAATCAAATGCAATTTACTAGCATTCTGTACTTTTTTTTTTTTTTTTTTTTTTTTTCCTGTACATTTTGAGAGTTTTGAGAGAACATTTGTGAGAATTCAGCTGGATCATGATCAAGGCTTGTTTAGTTGGCATAACTTATTTGGACTTTAAAAAGTGCTATTGAGTGTATACCTCACAAGACGCTAGGAAGGAAACTAAGAAACTGTAAGTTGGCAGGTGTAGTTGTGTTATGGATCACAAAATGGCTACAAGAAAAAGAACAGAGTAAAATGGTCAATTTTCAATATCAGTGGTTAGTAGCAGAACACTGTAAGGCTAAAATAACTTTATTGTGTTCCTTACTGTTCTGGAAAAGGGCTTAATAAGCAAGGTGACAAGATTTGCTATGGAACTATTTTTTTAATGAGGAGCTATTATTTAACTAAGTAATTATTTAAGTTAGTCAGGACAAACCTAGACAATTAGACAGCACAATGGCAGAGGAAGTTCGTGATGGAAAGTTCAAAATAAGGTGTGTTTGAAGGATATTACTAATTCACATTGTCAGATTTTGAATTAGCAGTAACCACCCAAGAAAATGACCTGTGTGTCACTGTGGAGAGCTTAATAAAAACATCTGCTTAATGTGGAAAGGCAATCAAAAATGAACAAATGCTACAATGAATAAAGAAAGGGGTGCGGTTCCCCTGAATCTGCTCTGGCTAAGCCTGACCAGGATGTACAGTAAATCAGTACACTTTCTCACTCTGTTGCACCATTCCTAGGATGAGTTGGCCTGATCCCCTGGAGGAAGTGAAAGTGTTGAGTACCTTTGACATCGCTTTCCGTTCTCTGCCCCCAGCTTTCTCCAAAAGCTGTTGCTGAGAACCAGCTGCTCAACGATTTTTGCTGTTCAAAAGAAACTGAGTACATAAAACAAGCCCGCTGAAATGTAGCAGTTTAACAATATATGACATTTCAAAACTGAAGAATAACACTCCACTCAATTAAATAACAAGGGGAATTCAAGTAAGGAGAGTTATTCAGTTCAATTGTGTTGAAAGCTGGTCTAAATACAATGGCTAATGCTCCTAATTACAGAGTCCAGCATTTATGTTGTTTTAACTCTTGAATGAAACTATAATTAAGCACTATTTAGGCTCAAGAGCTAGGAATACTTACTATTTTGTGATGAAGAAAGATTATTTACCAGAGCGCGGCAAGGTTTCCTAGTGTCTATATTAAAAATAAATAAAAATCAAGCACCCACAATACTAAATTAATCACCAGGTTTTGTGGGAAGGAGTTCTTTGCACCCCTCTATAAACATAATAGTATAACACCAAAACATACCATTACCTCAAATTAAGCACACTATTATTCAGCATGTAAAATCTTATTCTCTTTGCAGTGAAGTAGGAACCTCTTCAAGGTAGGAATTTGAAGAACTAATACAACCAGCCTTGCTCAAACCTAGAGCATGAGGCAGCTATCAAACTTTGATTATATCTAATTGAGAATGCATTTTTTTTCATTATATAATCTGCTTTGCAGCAAAGTAAGTGTTCTGTAAATATCTGAAAACAGATGAATCAAAACAGTGCTGAACTGTTCTTAAACCAGAAAGCAGATGACAAAAAGGAATAATAATAAAAACAAGAACAACAACTAAGATTATCAATTTACAGATCTTATGGGAAACAAATGCACTGGAAAGAAAAGAAGTGGTCAGATTCTTTAATGTGCCAGCATTGCTAGTTATACAGGTCAGGCTCAGGTATCTAGAAAGAGAGCAAGAGACTCTAAAATACTTTCCCCCTTTAGCAAAGAAAAGAAGGGAGAAGACAGGAGGATGTTTCAACACAAGAGGAGGAGAAGAACAACAATCAAATTGTGAGAGCTTGGAGCAGGGAGTAGAGTTGCGCTGGCCTTTGACAGAAAGGAAAGAGCCACTGGGAGATACTGGTGGATTCTGGGCATAGGAGAAGAAATTGATAAGCAGCCATTCCTACCTACTTGGAACTGGAACTGCCTGAAGCTGCAGTCAAAGTGCTTAGCAGGGAAGGCTGTGGTTAGATGTACATGCAGACTGTTGCATGTAGACAAGCAAGAGTGAAGGGAGAAAGAACAGGTCAACTGCCCAGTGAATATCAGCTGTGTCTTTCAGTAGTCATAAAAGGAAACTAAGTTTGGAATAATAATTCCAGAAAGCAAAGAGACTGGGACTAGAAAGGGGAAGCTGCAGACTGCAGTTCTGAGTGGAACCAAAGTTATCAGGCATCAGGTTGTTCATTTGCTAGAAAAACGTATTGTTTCTGGTTGTGCTGGTTAACCTAGACAATGGTTAGTCATCCTGTAATCAATTACTCTGACAGCTTATGTAGGACAAAGAGGCACAGCGGACCCTGCTGACATTTCATATGCTGCCAGAACACAGTACTTTTTTTTTTTTTTTTCCAATTCCTTTCTTAAAACATTAAGAAGTAACAAACACATTACATGAGAATTAGCTATTATGGTCATAAAGTCAAATGTTAAAAGCTATGAAAAGCCAAAAGTAGAATTATTTATGCAACCTTCACTTGGCCTCCAGACATATAGGCTTAATATCATCTTTTAACTACATTGTCACAGAGTAATTTATAAACAAGATCCTATTTTTTCAGTACAAAAAGAAAACTTTAGCTATAGCAGAACACCAAGGCAATGGGAGGTATAAGGCTGTGAACACAATATAAGAGGAAGAATGTCTGCATGATTAACAGATACTGACCTGAAGGATTCTGTTCTGGACTACACTACTTGTCATGTAAGAACAGACAGCTGACTTAAATCATGAAATGATTTAACGAAATAAAAAATGAAATGCCTATTCATTAACTTAAGACTGTCCATACTGTTTACTCAATGAGGTGAAGATTTCCTGGAAGAAGGAAATATATATGCATATATATGTGTGCATATATGGTCTTTAATCACATGGTCTCAAAAGATTTACAAAAGGTGACCCAAAATTGTGACAGTCCCTGAATTTAAATACTGGATGATTTTGCAGTCCTACATGATCTTTTAAGCCCTTTAACCCAGTTTGATGTGTGTGAGATATATGTAATAACTGATTTTGTAGCAAAGAACAATGGACTTTTGATGCTAACTGACTTGACTATAAACCTATTGTTTGTGTTCTGTTTTTCATTACAATCACAGAGGCACTTGTGATGAAGAAAGTTCCTGAACATCTAGTTACCTCAGAGTTCCTTGATCATTCTCAGTCCCTTTATTTGTAGGGGTATGGGACTGAAACTGCACTGGTTCCATTGATATGAGAACACATCATGATCATATGTCTGTGGTAATACTGCTAGACTTCTAAGCTTTCATATCACGTATCAGTAGTGAATACTAATTTTGAATTTCTGTTTTCTCTTCTAATTTGCTTTTCCAGAACATCTTGTGTGAAATTTACTTTCTTCCCCTTAAGGCAGTATGATGGGGGATGACATTGGAAATCTATCTTGTTGTCTTTCCCGTTCAATGTGTATTTGAGACCATTGGGTGAGTAGGAGTAGTATGACCCAGGTACTGTTTCCAGGATATTATCATAATTTTATCACTCTTCTAACAACCAGAGCAGTAGTGTCTTGCCAAAAGTCTGGGTAAACCAGAGAAGGATGAAATCTTGCTGATTCATCCAGTGTAACTGGGATTAAAGTGATGTCATGGCTGGGGATAGTAACTGAATTGTAAAACCACTAAATCCTTAATTGTTCCACTATTACCTATGTTTTCAAATCTGCATTTATCTTGGATACCAGCTGTTCTCTTATCACCTAGCAGGAACTACCAAATATGCTGTATGATCTGTGCTTGAAACATTAGCTTTGACTGTGTAATTTGATGTTAAGATCCTTGCTTTTCATGCTTGAAGACTGGATTACTTCAAAGTGAACTATACAGGGTGCAATCCCAAATCCTACAGAATACCAGAAGAGTAGTGTCTCTTGTTAGCACCAATATATGCTCCTGGTGTTCCTTGCTGTGAAGTGCTTCCTAATCGGGATATAATAAATTGGGTTTTGCTCTAAGGTACTGGTAATGAGTCCTGAACAGCTAGTTTCTTCTGGACTGTCAAAACAAAGTCTGTCTTTGTGCCAAGTCATCAAAGAGAGTGTCTGTGGAAATATTCAAATTAGGTCCTTCTTGCAAGATGGAAGACTAACCACTGAGTATCCCCTATTAGCATGTTTCAGCTTTGGAATGGCCTGTTTTCCTCTTCTACTGACCTACATTGTACGGAAGAAGTACTGTGCAGCTGGCTGCCTCAGGAGTGGAATTTTGAGGGAGATTTGGGACTTAACTTTTATTTGTATAATATATGGCAGGAATATCCAGAGACTTTAAAGTTTTTCTCTTCTGCTTTCCTCTGAGTTGTATTAAAAACAAATGTTAAAGATACATGTGAAGCAAAAGACTTCTGGGCTGTGCCACTATATTATGCATCCTCAGGCAATGGAAGGTGCAAAAATTTTCATGTTGCAAATCCGTGGAGGAAAAAAAATAAAAATGTTAAAGAAATCCTTTAACAGGGAGAAAATACCACTGTAGTGATTTTATTTTTCTGTCATTGCTTCCTTTGGATCAATAAAACCCTGTACAGCTATGAGAACCTGCAGTTGTTATTTCATCACTTATGAGCAATTCCAAAGTCATGTCTATAAAACCTTTATGTCCCTTCAATGTCTGTTTCCAATATATATGAGAACTAGATTTATCTATTTATTTATTTATTTTGTCTAGTGCAGTCTGGCAGTTTTAATCAGGATAAAAATCTCTGTAAATACACAATTTTGATGATGTGCTCTGACATTTTGGACCAATACAATGAAGGTTACCTGTGAACAGTACAACCTTGGTTTACAGCTAAAGAAAATGCACATCTTTTTGGACTTAGCAAAGTTCATTACAGTGATTGACTAGAATATTTAATTATGTTTTTTTCTATCTCTTTTTCTTTTAGTGTTCTCTTTCAATTTGATAGGGTCAGGATCTACTTCAAGGTGCCTGAGTAAGCTGTCTTAACTATGTTTCCTATAATACTATCAAACATCTATTTTAAACCTAAGTTGACCAGGTACAAAGATGTAAGTGCAGATTTGTCACTTCCTGTAGAGTTATTGCAAGGTAAATGATATGTTGTAGAAATTAATGTGGACTGGATGATCTGAGGTAAATCAAAAAGGTCTGATCATGTGTGGTTTTATGTAACCAGGACTTAAAAAATAAAATAAAATGCAATTTTGTCTTCAAATACTGACACCATTTCAAAAAATCTTCCAAAACTGCATTAATTTTAAGAACTAGATTTTTCTCTACATAAGTAAAGAATTTTAATAACATATTAATGAGCTTATATTATTCTTCCTTTCCTATTCATTCCCATGTGTTTGTTTTTTTTATTATTATTATTATTTATATATATATATATATATTTCTTACTAGCCATGCTGTTGCTGTGTGTCTGTCAGATTGGCTAGGCTTATGATCTCTATGGAATTAATGTGCAGAAAGGAAAGAGTGTCTGCTTCAACATGACTTGTGCCTGCCAGCACAAAGAGCTGAGACTGAAAAGGCAAGTTATGTCATTTTAAAAAATCAGTCGAGAACAAACAACATATTAATTGATGAATGTTGCATAAGAAGCTCCAAAAAGTAGACAATTGGAGACAAAAGCAGTGAGACTGAATTTGATTTAATGTAATGTAACACACTAACATAATTTCTTTTGTAACCACCTGGAAAATGTTCTGACAGCTTTTCTCTGTTTTTATTCACTCCTTGCTCAGGCAAAACTCCCACTAACTTCTATCCCACGGTACTTTCTCTGACTAATGCTTAATTGTATTATCTTGATGTCACCTTGTATGGATCACACAGAACATATTCTTACTCATTTAGCTTCAGGAGACAGTGTATTTCATACTCAGAGCCAGACAGAACTGTTACAGCTTAAACATAAAAAGGGATTAGAAACTTTATTACACTCATTACTACTTCAGTGTGCAACTTCCTTACATAACGTTTCTTTTAAAATGGAGCACATTATACCATTCTGACAAATAAGTATATAACCATATGATGGCAGCAATATGCTTAAATATGTGGATTCCAATATGCAGTATGTTGTAACTTGTCTAAATGAAATATATGACTCTAGCCAGTGTTCTGAAAACCTGCAGCAAACTATCATGTTCAAACTGAGGCTTTCACATTTTTGACTGCACAACAAGGACTGGATAAGACTTTAGTTGCTGTGTACAATTCTAATAACTCTGGTCATTTATCTGAAGGCTATTTTTATCTCTTTAAATGTACAGAGAAGTATTTAACATCACATTTTGCTTTATATATATACTATACTCAGAGATCTACAGGAGAGTCATGTAGAGAATCACTAATCATTTTATTTCTTTAATATTACATGCACATTGTTACCACAGGACACATGCTAAATGTCATGGAATTACCTACACACTTCCCTATTCATGCTAATTAAAGGACAATATAATGTGCAACAGTGTTAAACTGAGATGATTTAGTGTGAGAATATAATAGAAATTTCAATAATACTTATCTAGATCTCTCAAAACATATATATTTTTCACATCTGATAAAAATAAATAAATATGAAATCAGAGTCAGAATTGAAGGAGATTTTAAAAATATGCTAGATAAATGGTTTACAAATATCTACTAGATAATTCTTAAATTACAGATGGTATGAAAGACAGCAGTATGTAAAATCTGCATGGACTTACAATTATGTCTATAGAGATTGGATAAATAATTACAGCATTGTATTTCTCCCTCCCTCCCTGCCTCCTTCCCTCCCTGCCTTCCTTCCTTCCTTCCCTCCTTCCTTCCTTCCTTCCCTCCTTCCT
>NC_048893.1:68499368-68535467 GCF_011077185.1 Oxyura jamaicensis | reverse complement strand
CTTCCTTCCTTCCTTCCTTCCTTCCTTCCTTCCTTCCTTTCCTTCCACCGTCCCTCCATCCCTCCTTCGTATTTGCTTCCATAGAAAAAAAAGTAATTCATGAAAAAATCGGGAAGAGCAAAACCTCATGATTTACTAGATAGAATCAAAGTGCAGAAGAGTTCTGAAGACCATGTTGTGTCTTGGCCTCGACAAACACACCATTATATATTTAACAGTGAGTAGACACTGAGTGTATATTTAATAGTAAAGATGTTTAGCCATTGCTCAGTAGGTGCTCATGTATAGACTTGTCCAGATCTATTCACATTAATGCATTGATATTTTTAGGAAAACACATAATAATTTGATTCTGCAAGTTGCAGACCAAAGGAACAGAGCTCAAAGTTTTGCTAAATGAGCCGTACTTGCATAGAATAAATACCTTGAAGGAAATGTGGGTTTGTAGATTCATTCCCCAGGTATGCATAACCCTAACCCATCAGCATCCTAATATACGTATATGTATACACATATATTTGATGAGTCTTAACTCTTTATTCAAAAAAATACTGACTGCTTTTTCTTAACTTATAAGGTGTTCTGAGAACAGGTCTTTACAATGATCAGATCCTGTGGTGATGGTCTTTATATATATAAATCTGCAATCTGTACCTAAGCAATTTCCTGTTATTATCATAGTCCTATTTTATTCATATGTCTAAGCTACCAGCAGTTGTCTCTGAACGACAAGTAATTTATCAGAGAATACCATGTGTCAAAATAAAACTGGAAGACTCAGGAACAGAGAAACTAGATAAAGCCAGAAATTATTAAATGATTTACATATTTATTTTTTTTTTTAATGAGATCTTTAATCATTTATTCTTGACCATCACGTAATACTCACAGCCTCTTCACCTTTTTGCATTTAGAAATCATAAAACTGATAAACAGACCTTTGACATTGCTGGTCTTTGGATTAGGTCTCACATATAAAGGAATTATGTTTAAACAGATGCCAGTAGTATTAACAGAACTTAATAGTGCCCATACAATATGTCCTAGCAGTTTCATTGACATGTTACCACACATTGACTTCCATACTTGAAGTCTTAACCTAATGGGTGCTTCCACTATGTTCAATTTTTTCTTTATGTCAACCTTTTCTCCTTAGAATATTACTTCTAATTTTCAGTCATTTACCATATGAGATAAAATCCACACAGAGTTCATACAAGTCTCAAACAGAGTTCCTGCTGCTTCTGTTTTCATTTTATTTAGGTTTATTTTTCTAAACCACATGTCACTATATGCCTTGCCAATGTAACTCGTTTGGAAATAATGTATTAATTCAAACAATGTTTGTTTGGAGGAACTCTGATAGCTTTCAGCTGGTTAAACACTTAGATAGCATCCTGTTGGTTTCTAAAACAGAACTGCAATGCTGATATGCTTTCCAAATGACAGCTTTGATGCAATATCCTTACAACATGTGAATATTTACAGTCCAGTATTACTTAATGATAGCTTTTTCTCAGAAGTTGTCAAGTGCCAAGGTTCATGCAGTTCATGTATATAGTTAAATTAAAACCTCAACTAAAATATTTACAGACAAATCCTGCATTCCGGAGCTCTACAGAAACCATTGGGCTAACTAGATAATTCTATGGCAAACTGGCTCTACTGCTGTTTATTTTTGTATAAAGCAGTTGCTAAAACTATTTTCACACATCCAAAATCATATGTAACATGATAAACTTCATAACACAAATATAAAGAATGGTTCAGAAAAGGAAAATGCAACTCAGATTTATTTTTATGGCATTTAATAAACTGCCTGATCGTTTTGTTTTTCAGGGGAAACAGATAGCTAAACGCACTATATGCAAAGCCCAATGAAATGAAATTCAAATTAATTTGAAATCCTAGTAATTAAATATAATGATTCATAACTATAAATATGCCTTTATTATTATTATTATTATATTTTTTTAACTGCTCCCTGAAAGGCTTAGGGAAGCAGTCAGGGAAAGTGATTATATACAAATAAATGTTATGTGTATTATCAATATACTTCTATAGTGCAATACCCTTTCCTCTCCATTTGAAAAAAATGGAACTATTTTACTAGTGCAGCAGCAAAATATTTTATCTATTTTAATTAAACTCAGAAACACTAGAAAACTAAGTAACAGGTAGATAATTGCCTATTCATATAGAATATCTTTACTGTGGCCATACAGACTCATATATAAATGTTTGCTTTTCTAGGTGTCTCTGACAATAGCACTCCTTCACAGTAATTTGTGTGGGAAACATGTCTAAGTGTAAATAAACTTTTTAAAGCGTAGGTACAATCAATATAATCATTATTACGGTACTGTGCTATTTGCTTCTAAAACACTAATAGTTCAGGTTGATCAGGGCTGCACAATCAGCTTACCTCTAATTAATCATAACTAATGCTTTCTAGGCTGTTAAGACAAACTAGTTACAGACAAACAGCAGTTCTAGGATCATTAGCCAATGTTTTTCTGGCTTACAAATTGCCTACCCTATCTTTAAGTATTACATAGAAGAAAAGCATCTTTTAAAGGAGTGTGGGCAGGGTATTTGATTCCCATACAGGGAAAGGCCTCTTTCAACTACCCAGCTCTGTAAACTTTCCAAAATAAATTTAAGACAATTTGTGCAAACAATGAAGAGTAATTTGAAGAAATCAGAGTTTCGGTAGAGTAAGATTATTACTCATTTCTGGAACTTGTATTCAGTTTATCACTAAAAAACAAAGAAACAAACAAACAAAAAAACTGCCTTATGCCTTTGAAAGTTATCTGGGAATTTGGGAATGTCCCAAATGATGACTGTCATAACTCGATAATTTCCTTCTTTCCAAAGTCCTGATAAGAATCCACGATTGCCACTGATGGTCTTTCAGAACCAGACAGTATCTATGCTTATACTTGATTCATGAGGTTTTTCTTCTCTTTCATTTCACCTTTTGGTTCACCAACAACTGGCAATGTTGTTGTAGTCTCATAATTTCTTTCAAAAGAATGTGCTTAATTAATGCTTTTTAAGAAATAAGTAAATTTTGAGTGAAGAGAAACTTCAGTCAATCTTCAGGATGTTCTTTGGAGAAAAGCCAAAATCAACCCATCCTAAACAAAATGGAATCCCTGAGAAAGAATCCCCCAAACCAAAAACAGGTTTGTTCCTGTGTTCCTGTATCTGGGTGGATTGCATCAATGCCATATAATTACTCTCATGGCTTCTTACAGTACCAGTTATAACAAAGCAATAGACACAAAATGTGTCAGTGTACTTCAGAATGACAGCTATCTTCTAAATAAAGCATGTTTTCACTCTGTAACCTCTGTTCTGCAGCATAAGCTGTACTGGTTTTTCAGGATACATCTGCAATGTCATGTTTGCACAATCTCAAGCTTAAAATTTGTTTCCTGTAACATCTTTACTATCTACATGATTCTGCATGTTCGGACTCAACTTTGGCATATGCCAGTTTGTTCACTGGCAGAGAAACTATGTGTTGGAGAAGGAACAAAAAGAAAGGATGGAGATCTGCTATGTTTCAGCTTTGTTGTTAAAGAAAGTAATTGGCATGGCTGTGTTGGGCCTGAATTAAGTTGTTCTGGCTCCAGTCCCCCAAAATTATATTAATTTGCCTATGCCATTCTAACATGACTCAATCACATAATCTCAGTGTTCTCCTAAAAATCTGTTAGGCATGAAACAGACTTTTGCTTTCTGGGGTAGTCTTTATATAGTTATGTTGTTACTACATTTAATGGTTTTAGTAAGTAACAATATGGAAGGGACACATACGGGCTAAGGTTAAAAGGAAGACCACAGAGGGCATGACTCTGACATTGATGCAACAGGAGAATACAACTAAAAGTTTAAAAACTGAAGAATTTGTATTAAAAAAAAAAATAATAATAATAAAAAAAATAAAGAACCTCAGCTAGCCCTGCAGGGGAACACTTGCCTGTTTCATGAAGAGCAGACTGGATATAATCTATGTGATGCAATTCTTGAGCATCTTATATGACTGTAAGTGAAACAGGCAGGTTAGGCCACAGCCCCCATTGTGCATTCAAATGTGTGAGGGCATTGGGCATGGGCCCCCTGCCTGACAGCCAGAATATTGATTTCAGAAATGCCCTTGCCACAGATGTGCATTTTGTATATACTCCATTTGCAGGCCATTACTGAAGATCTTGTAGACCACTTCTATGAAATCTAGCTGAGTACACAGGCATAATGTTGACAAATTTGTGGTGATGAGGACAGATGGAGGGTATATAATGAAAGGGTGCAGCATATAACTGGCAAGCCCAAGCTCTTGCTGTGAAAATTCCCTAACTGCTTGACCTTAGGATGAGTGTAAAGTATTGAGGCAGTCTTTTTTTTTACAAAAGCTTCAGCAGCTGTACCTGTCCACATCTTTCAGATGTCTGAGATACACTCAAAAGTATATATATATTAGAAGGGTAAAGCACAAGAGAAAGGGTGCTATGCTATAAGCAATAGGTGTATAAACAACCTGCTGATGAAAATTCCTATCTCACATACCTTTGTTATGTCCTGGATGTGTACCTGAAAATTACAATAAATTGAAATGAATACAGAATGAAGAGCTGATAGAAATGGAAGTCAAAGTTTGCTTTATAAATAGGAGGCTAAACAACATAGAAGAACACTCATAATGTTAACTGATTTTTTAAAATTTAAAGGCATGCTTGTTAGTGTAAATTAGATTTATCCACTCCAGACCTATGGAATGTGAAATGTTAGGTGGTGGCAAGTCTTACAGCCTGTGGGGTCAGTCTTGCCCCTAGACACATGTATATATGTCATTTATCTGCTGCAATGCTAGCTAACACTTGCTGATTTTAGAAAATATGTGCATACAACTGTGGGCAAGACTGAACAGTGACTTTTCAATTTGAAGTTTCTTCATACAAATGTAAAAATACTTTTTGCAATCTGATTCTAATTAACAATAGAGTCATTCATTCATTCTCTCTTTAACAAATGAGCAGAAATCCCCTTTCTTTAGCAGTACACATTTATTTGATAGTAACTAAATATTTGTGGTGATTATGTGTTACAAGATCTGATTCTATTGTACTTAAGATTCAAGTCCTGTTTCCATCTCAGCTGTATGCTACAAAACCACTATGCTACAGCATACTTGCTCAAGGGCACTGGAAGAAAAATCCTTCCATCCACAGCTGCAGAGAAAGAAGCGGATCCATTTTGTGACAACTTCATGGTTGGCCTAACACTTAGCTCATATTCTACATAACAGAAAAGTACCTACTGAATGTCAGCAGTGGCAAATAGCTTAGCCTTTTTATAGCCTGAGTTGTAAAAAAACTTCCTAATTATTCCGTTAATCCAAATAAAATCAAAGTTGTGTAAAAGTGCCCTTCAATCTGCCAGCTATACTATTGCTAATGCAGCCCAGTATGTGGTTAGCCTTCTATTCCACTGTGACTTATATTGTCACTTGTTGACTTAAATTTAACTTGTCCACCAGAACCCCCAAGTCCTTTTCAGATAAACTGCTTCTATGAGACTCGTTTAAGATTAGAGGCAAGAGGTACGAAAACAGTGCTTTATTTTATTTTATTTTATTTTATTTTATTTTATTTTATTTTATTTTTTATTTTTTAAATTCAGACGACTACACCAGAGTATTTACATGTCCTAGCAAAGATTAGACATCTCTAGCAGAGATTGCATCAGAAGATCTTGAAAAGATTTACAATTGTCAGTTATAGACTCTACTATAATCTTTAAATTACTTCCAGTAAATCCCAGCAAGTGTTGCAATGATACCTTTTTGAGCTAAGGACCTATACCCAATGTCTACAGTAGTGTGGTGTGACAGAACCAGATCTGTTAGTGCTGATATTTCATGGATTTTACATTGGACTAGCTCTACCTGGTCTTATAGACTGAACACCTCTTAACAGCTGGGATATATTAGGTGCACTCCCAGCAGTCATCTTCCAGTTTAGTTTCATTCAAAAGGAATTTAGCTCATGTATTCCAAGACTATTCTATGATCTCACTTGAGATGCTGTAGGTGGGGACAATTGAGACATTCACTTCAAAAGACATTCCTGATCTAAACTAAAATACTAATATGGACACATCTATGGGTTCCTTCTTAGATCCTTGGGGACATGGAAATCATACCATTATGACCAAGTGTTGGAAGTAAACCCTGTAGCTGGAACCATACTCCATGAGACTCAATAAGGCCTGAAAAATATGAATAGTGTCTCAGAGGTTTGTATGGAAGACTTCAATGATGTATGTCCCTAGCAAAGTATCTACCTCTGTGTTGACACAAGAACTCTAAAATTCCATGTGAGACAGAGAGGTGGCAAGAAAGAAATTCTGGATCTCAGCCATCCAGATGGGAATATAGTGACTCTGAAGGTGTTTAAAGATACAGTAACATGACTGAAGGTCTATCGCACAAGATGCCAGAAGCATCAGTCACTTAATATATAATCTACAGGTGTTGAAAGAACCATTGTCGACAGAAGGATTATTAGTATTATTGGATTTTGTATTGCACAGACTAGCACAAAGTAAGCAACATTGATTCCCCTGAAGCAATCTGACTAAAACTGGGCAGTCTTAGATATGATTTTGTACAAGATACAGAAGCACTTTGATTTATAGATAAATATCCTTCTGATGTTAACCCACGATTTCACTCTTGCATTCTAGTGGCCTTGTGGGTGTCACCTTATTGCTATTACCTGTGCTTTATATACTTATATATTTTATGAATACAGTTAATCTGCCAATACTGAAGCATATTTTTCTGAATGTACCTGGTTATGGAGATCAAAATGTTTAATTAGGAGCAATATCAAACAATATAAAAGAGCAAGGATCTTGAGAGAACCCTAAAAGCATTTAAGGGAATCATAAAGCCCAAAGGAAATTTGAAGGGTTGCTGTTGTATCTGTGTATGAGTTGTAGTGGGGAAAAAGCACAGCAAACAAATTTGTTCTCTGATTAACAATGTTGCATTGATTTGACATGAGATATATCAGATAGAACTCAGGGGCAGGCAACTCAGGAGGACTACAAATAGGTAGTGAGGTTATGAGGTTATAGAGGGAGGAAATTAGAAGGGTCAAAGCCCAGCTAGTAACTGTAACTTGGCCACTACAGTAAAAGACAATTAAAAATGTTTTTATAAGTGCATAAACATGAAAAGGAGGACTATGGATAATCTCCAACCTTTATTGGATGCTAGGGGAAACCTAGTTACAAAAGATGAGGAAAAGGCTGAGGTGCTTAATGACTTTTCTACCTCAGTCTTTATTAGCAAGACTAATTCTTCACAGGGTATCCAGCCCGCTCAGCTAGAAGACAGAGGCAAAGAGCAGAATGAAGCCTGTATGATCCAAGAGGAAATGCTTAGTTACCTACTACACCACTTGAACGCTCACAGATCTATGGGCCTGGATGGGGTCCACCCAAGGGCTCTGAAGGAGCTGGTGGAAGTGCTTGTCTCGACACTTTCAATAATTTTCCGGAACTCCAGGCTAACCATGGAGGTCCCAGTTGATTGGAGATTGGAAAATGTGACACCCATTTACAAGAAGGGTAGGAAGGAGTATCCAGGGAATTACATGCCTGCTAGTCTGACCTCAATGCCAGGGCAGGTCATGGAGAACATCGTTTGAGTGCCATCACATGGTATGTACAGGATAACCAGGTAACCAGACCCGCTCAGCGCGGGTATCTGAAAGGCAAGTCCTGCTTAACTAACCTGATCTCCTTCTATGACAGGGTGAATGGAGTTAAATGTGGTCAATAGTGGTGTTCCCCAGGTCAATAGTGGTGTTCCCCAGTACCAGGGTCAGTTCTCTTTCATATCTTTATCAACAATATTGATGAGGGGATGGCAGTGCACCCTCAGTAAGTTTGCAGACAACATCAAGCTGGGTGGGAGTGTTGATCTGCTGTTGAGTAAGAAGTCTCTGCAGAGGGATCTGGATAGGTTGGATTGATGGGCTACATCCAATCACATGACATTCAACAAGGCTAAATGCCAGGTGCTGCACTTAGGGTACAACATCCCTATGCAGTGAGATAGGCTTGGGGAAGAGTGTCTGGAAAGTTGTCCAGCAGGAAAGGACCTGGGGGTACTGGTTGGCAGCTGGCTGAACATGAGCCAGCAGTGTGCCCAGGTGGCCAAGAAGGCCAAGAGCATCTTGGCTTGTATCAGAAACAGTGTGGTCAGAAGAACTAGGGAAGTGATTATCCCCCTGTACATAGCACTGGTGAGACTGCACCTCAAGTTCTGTGTTCAGTTTGTGGCCCCTCACTACAAAAAGGATAAAAGGATGCTGAGTTGAGTGTGTGCAGAGAAGAGCAACAAAGCTGATAAAGGGACTAGAAAACAGGAAATATGAGGAGGGGTTGAACGAACTGGGGCTGTTTAATATTTGCTATGTGCAAATCATTATTTTACTCTATCAGAGAGTATTATAAGGAATAATTAACTTTTCAGGTGTTTGTTCCATGCTAGTTTTTTCCTTCTACAGAGGAAACAAAACTACATGGATTGCACAAGTTCTTGACTAAACCTCTTCAGTTAACAGCATTAAAGACTCTTTAACTTATAACATAAAGATCAATTTATCTAGATCTGGAAGAGAAATGCAGTTGACCATTAGTACATTCCATCCACCTGCATTTTTAAAGAAATGATCTTGAACTGTAATATGAATGAATCCCTATTGAAGCTATTTTGCAAATGGTCAGCCAGCAAAAATGATTGATTGCTTCTAATTCCAGAGACATATCATTCTCCTACTATTTCTGTGTGCAAAGATGGAAAAAAAAAATAATAATGTCTTCATTCAGGAAACAGGAGTGGAACAGAAATCCATGTTTCTTTCAGTACAGCAATTTCAAGTGTAATATTTGAGATATATCTAGACAGGAATACATGAAAACAGTCTGAAATTCCTTCAGGGCTCCCATTTGATGCAATTCTCTGACATGGCTGGATTACTGCTGAAGAAAGAAATGGTCAGTCTCCTCTGACAGCTGGTGGAAAGAATGCCATTCCCTGTACAATAGCTGTCCTACAAAAGTGGGTACACCATCGCTGACAAAGTCCAGGACTCAAGAGAATGATACACACATTTTACAAAGAGAATTATAATTGAGGAATTTTTGTTCCAGCACATTTCTGGCTGTTTTCCTGCATCTGTCGCAAACATAACCAAGACACAATCAGTTACAAAATCTCAAGGATTGTGAAGAGGATAGCATGAAGATTTTCATGTGAGATAGCTAGGAACTTTCTTGGAATAATTTTGGGATTTATCTACAATAAAAATAGTCTTACTGCAGGCTATTTTCAAGAATGTGTATTAAATTACTCATAAGGAATGATAGGCTATTATGCTGACTAATCTGATGCATTATTTGGGTCCAGAAAATCCAGCCAGAGAGGATTTAAGGACTGACCAATGTGGTCATCTGATTCTACTATTATGCTAAAGTCATGCCTTGCACTAAAGGACATGTAATTCCAAGTAGGTGTTCCCAAAACATCAGTATATGTCCTATCATATGTGCTATGATAATGACCTTTTTTGCAGAATCCTATCATTGCTTGCTTGTAGCTTTCCATCTCAGCCTCTGACTCAGTATTTGGGATGGTTCAAGTTCTCTGAAAAATTCTGTGTCTTGTTTGAACATTCACCTGAGATTTCTGAAACTGTGTCAATTAGCATTTTGTAAAACGTTTTTACAGCTGAGGGCAGAGGACAGTGAAATGTCAAATCTGTCTGAAGAGTCTAAGGTCAATAATGACTGTATACTATATACATACATGATAAAATGCATCATTTAAGAATGTGCTCAATATTTTAAAGTAACATTTGTACCATGTTATATGAGTGACTCTGAAGGCTATTTTTCTTCATATTCTTCAGTCCTCAGGTCAGAATTTAAACCTGTGGTAAAATTCAAAATGAAATTAAGTTGCCCAGGACCCTCATAATAAACATCTGCAAACACTGTCAGCCCTGGATTTTCATAGTTCAGAGGGAATTGTGTCAGCTCCTGCTCAAGGGAAGCTCAGGACGGTGTGAACTGACTTCCCAGATTACTTAATGTATGTAGCAAGTCATTGCTATAAATACAGCAAATTTATTATCACAAATTTCTCACCTATCTATAAATAAACAAATATAAACTTCATGATAAAGCCCTACCTTTCAAATATTGGTGGTCTGAGTAGAGGTACTAAAAGTAAATGAAGCAGCATGATTTAACCGCTCTCCAGTTCCTTGAGGTAGTAGATACCTTGACCATGTTGATAAGATAAATCCAATAGTGGTTGAAAACCTGTCGTTTTCTTTTTGTTTATTTATTAGATGTTAAAATAAACAGATAAAACCAACAACACAGCAAAACATTAGGAAGAGGACCAAAAGCCTTAGGAAGACTTTTCCTCATTGAATTTAATTCTAGAAAGCTCACTGGCTTTCTACCCAGAAAATTGGATTTTCTGCTTAACTTTATATTTTGGCAATGTTGTCAAGATGATACTGATTATGTTAAAAATAAAATTATGTTTCAGAATGATCCCATGAAGTCTTGAATACTGATGTTCTAAGAAAGCCAAATGGAAAAATAGAATTATTTTCAAATGGCTATACTTTTGTCCTCATAAACTATTTGTTTTGGACACAGTTCAAAGTTTTTGAACTCACTGTGGAGAGAATTTATAGACCTTGTTTGTCCACTCTTTCATATCCCCAGAAAATGTGTGTACATTACCTACCAGCTGAAGAACACAGCCCTAGTTCTTGTTGACAAGATTTGACTGATTTAAAGTGCTGTAAGTATGCTTGTAATGGCTTTAAAAAGGGCTACTTGGACATTTCCCTCACAGCTTAACCAAACTCCCAGCACTTGTGCAGTTTTCCATGATTAACTAGGTGACTTCTCTGTGCAATATTGCTTTCTCTAGAATTTCTATGAACTCAAATATTTATTTATTTTAACATTAAACAAGGGAAACTAAAATACTGTAGGAAAATACCACTTCAGCTTAGAGCACTGTTCATAAATTGCTCTTGCAGATGAAAGAACTGTTCTTGTGAATCAAAAATCTTTCTTAAACCTCTTAACATGATTTCACAAAGAAGTCTCCAGTGTAGCATTGCTGCTTATATTAATGCATTTCACATAAACATCAATTAAAATTGGAAAAAGATAGTTGAAAATAGATCGCTGAGTTCAAATTCATAAATACTTTACAAAGCAGTAGGATCAAATATTTACACACACACACACCCTGAAAAAAAGAAAAAGAAAAAGAAAACAAAACACACACACACGAAGCAAACAAACAAACAAAAACTAATCAACCAACCAAACCAACCATCCAGCACTTAGCACTGTCTTTTTAAATGCATAAAAGCTATGGCAATCGGAGGAAGTTAGTAAAGTGTGTGCTGCTAATTCATTGCATGCAAATGATTGCATGACTCTTGAGATGGCAGGTACAGCAGAATGCCTACTCGATGAACTTGGAGAAAACTTTACATTTCTCCCTATAACTGCCTAAAGATTTTGCCAATAGGCAGATTCTATAAATGAAAAGAAAAAAAAAAAAAAAAAAAGGAAACACATTAGAACTTGGCTTCTGGGTTTTGCAACTGTCATTCAAAAGGAGAAACATACTACAATAGGTTGGGAAAAAATTGTACCCTATAGCAGACATTCTGTTTAACAGCAAGAGTTTTATGTGTCTACTTTTTATGATTTTTTCTAGAAAGGTAATTTTAACAATTTTAGTGACATGATTTTTCTTACAAAAACATAAAAGGCAAACAAGTATACCATGTTTTGACTTTTTTTTTTTTTTTTTTTTTACTGTGTAGAAAAGAGTGGCAATTTTTTTTTCTAGTCAGAAGGATTGTGGTCTAGCAACAAATATGTTTCTTGCCTTATTGCTAATTCTGGTATCACCAGTGAGGGATGTACTAGGTTTTGATGGGAGAAGTGAACTTGATAAGGGAGAAATCAGAAATTTAAGTTGATGAAACAGGTTAATTTACTCTACATGATGGTTAGTTTCAGAACTGACACAGTATTTTATTCTGCTGACCATTTAAACTATAATTGTTTGGTTCTTGTTTCTAGTATTAAGCACAAGCGTGAGAGAGTATGTCAGTTCTTATCATGCAACTAAGTTTGCTAATAAGCTGAACTTGGTCCATCCTTTCCTTTTACCACACAACAGATGAGAAAGACCTTAGCTGCTAAAACCCTTGACTGTATTTAGAATTACTGAATGGCAGAGTATAAAAATAGTGGTAATATAAAGGAGCTCGCTTTCCTTTGTCCCATTGTCTCAATAATCTTCAGAATAAGAAAAGTGAATACTTCATTGTCTCATCACTATTATATATCACTAATTTGTTTCATTAAGGAAGTTAACATTTTAGGTTAATGATGACATTTAATAATGGTGAATTAATGTATTATCAACTTCATAAATAATGCTTGTTCAACAGAGTTTTCCTTATTTATCTATCAAGAAGATTAAATAAATCATCCTGTCCAATAACATTACAAACATTGATTTGGAACACCCAGAAATATGGCTTCATACCACACAAACTGCTGTACAGAAGGGTGATATTACCCACTTATTCATAATCACCTAATGTTGCCATGTATGGCTGAATCAATTCAAAAAAAGTTAGAGAACTGACAGGAATCTCTATAAACTTTGCTCTCTAGGAGACATAACAACAACACTCAGCTCAAATTAAGAAGTGTCTGCTCTTAGAATGGTTCAAAATATTTTTAGTGCAATTATACTGCACTTTCTGTTTTTCAGTAATCTATTATAAAATATATTTTTTTCATATTTCATAAAACTCTAGGTATAAATATAGTTTAAAGCCATATACAGATATCAAATAATAATAATTAAAAAAAATATTTTGCTTATTGCTATATTCAATCTTAATTCAAAATATAAAGCTCCTATATACCTCCTATTTCCTTTTAAAAGCTGTATATAGCCTGCAATGTGTTTGCTTGTCTTGCCTTTCCTTAAGTTGATGAATTTAGATTTATTATATTGTTCACTTCAGGCTTAGTGAATATGTCTGAGAGTGAGACAAATTGGTTTTCTTGTTTCATTTTGTTTCTTTGCCATTGAGTTTCCCAAAGTATGGTAGATGTCAAGAATCAGCATAACTTTGGAAGAATGACAAAAATTTATGCTTATGGTCTGTCTGAATCAGGACATTCAACAAAAGGTAATGTTAGACACTAAGAAAAAAGTTATTCTATTCCCTTGGTGCGCATTACAGTAGGAAATACTCTTAAAGAATAAGGGGAATCCAGGGTGACTTTCAAAATTAACTGAGGAATACCTTGGGACAGGTCAGCAGAAGTAAAAGCTGCAACAGATTCACCAACAGCAGTACATTTCCAGGGCTGCAGTGTGGCAACTTCAGCAGGGAAGATGAATATCAAAACCAAACCACATCAGGCCCCAAGGAAACCATAAAATACAGGCATTTTGGAAAATTATAGACTTAAAGGATTTTTCCCACTTGGGTTAATTTGGGGGGGGGGGTGGGGGGTGGGGGTACATGACAAAAAAAGACAACAAACATGAACAAACAACCAGAGATAGATTATTAGAAAAAACTAGACTGTGCAGAATTGATGTTGACATTTATTTGTGTGCAAGCTAAATAACATTATACATTAAAATGAACTTTAATATTTTAAAGCTGTTTTTGTGTAGTAGGGACTCTTTCCTCTTCTGTGATGTTGATACGTGGATTAAGGATAGAAGATTCTTTTACATACTGTTTCAAGAAATTTTTGAGGACTTTAAATTAAGGAAACAAATTTATTAGTTTATGAGGTTTCTTTCTAACTAATATTAGTTTACTATGCATATAATTAGAAGTTGCATACCCATTTTTATAGGTGCTAAAACAGTCTTAGAGTATTAGTGACTATTGGGATTGTAAGCTTTGAGGAACTCTAACATACTGACTGCATATCTATCTAATGAAATCACAGTATTATTTTAATTCTTCTTCTTCCATTGCTTAGAAAATGGCATTAATGGTCTTACTCTCTTAGCACAGAAAAAATCAAGTAGCTATATGTCAGCTTTAATTGATGCATTTTATGGCATTAAAATATTATTGAAAAGTATTGAGATATAACGTTAATGTAATTGTTTTGGTCCTATTAGTAATGGACAATTAAAACAAAGTGATTTAATTTTTTTCTTATCTATCAAATTTTGAAAAAGAAAACAAGAGAAATTCTGATAATATTTTGTAAACTCTGGAAAAATTGTAATAAGCAATGTATTTACTTTTATGGCTTTTCAAAATGGAGAAAATGAGCTAGTTAGACAGATCTGCATTTTAAAGCGACATTTTCACTTACATAAGAAAAAAAGTTATAAAGTTAAGCATATTATATACTAATTCTCATAACCCAAAAGATACAGCTGTGCTTTAAAAAACACAGTGAAAATATAATTACATAATTTGGCTTGGTAAGAGCTACTTTTTCTTGGCTTTTTGCCCAGAATATGCTTATTACTTCTGCAAAAAATAGCATGGCAAAATCTAAAAGCAAAAAGGAAAATGTTGCAGACAGGCAAGAGAGAAAACATTAATTATAAACATAATATTTAAGGTTTACTGCCTAAACAGCAGTAATACAATTTGCATTAATTTCTACAGATAGAATAATACCTTGACAATCAAAAAAGTGAAATCTGTTTATTGACAAAACAGGAGCAGCTAGTCCTGACCTAAGAGCATGTTTTAACATAATTCTGGAAAGGATCTCCTGAGAACCTAACAATCTGAATTTACACTTTTAGTATCATAAAAAATCAATGAGATAACCACTCAAGAACTTCTTGAATGTCCGAATACAAATACTAGTATAGACTATTCAAAAGTTTCTCTTAAGATTTTTCCTGTTGCACACCCAAGAACAAACTCTACAATTTGGCTGACTTTTATGTATCTGTCTTTAGCAGGGATAATACTGCAGTGGAAGATTAACTAATACAGAAAACAAGAGCCCTTAGAATGGTTCTTTTGGTTTGCTGAGAATTAGTATTTCAAGTGTCCTTCAAACTTCCATTTTTTTTTTTCCCCTAATGCATGGAATAAATTGTAAAAAGACTATAAATTAGGATTTATATGTTATTTACAAAAATTCCATGTTCTTCCTTCACCTTTGTGCACACTGCAGTCGTGCAAAAGGATTTATTAGGGCTATGAAGATGATTAGAGGACAGGAGCACCTGTTGTATGAGGACAGGCTAGGAGAACTGGGCCTGTTTAGCCTAGAAAAGAGAAGACTGAGGGGAGACCTCATCAATGTGTATAAATATCTGAGGGGAGTGTGTCAAGAGGATGGAGCCCGTCTCTTTTCGGTTGTGCCCACTGAGAGGAGGAGAGGCAATGGGCACAAACTGAAGCACAGGAAGTTCCAACTGAATATGAGGGGCACTTCTTTACTGTGAGGTGACAGAGCACTGGGGCAGGTTGCCCAGAGAGGTTGTGGAGTCTCCTTCTCTGGAGATATTCAAACATTGCCTGGGTGCCATCCAAAGGTGATCCTGCTCAGCAGGGAGGTTGGACTAGATGATCTTCAGAGGTCCCTTCCAACCTTGGTCATTCTGAGATTCTGTGACATAGCCTAAATACGTCTTATTTTGTTTTTCTTCATGTAGTACAGAACATGAGAACTACTGCTGCGTACTGTTTCTATGCCATGATGCTAAATCATTTTCATTACATCTTTTAATGCACTGTTCATTAAGTATGTATCAATTCAGAGTCACATTGAAGGGCTGAGGTGGGAAGGGGCTTCTAGAGGCCATCTGGCCCAGACCCTGCTCTAGCAGGGCCACCGAGAGCAGGCTGACCAGGACCACATCCTGGCAGCTTCTGAAGATCTGCAAGGAGGAGACTCCACAACGTCTCTGGGTTGCCTGTGCCAGTGCTCCATCATCCACACAGCACAGAAGGGTTCCTGGTATTCAGTGGGAAACCTCCTGTCTGCCAGTTTGTGCCCACTGCCTCTTGGCCCCTGGCACTGGGCACTGCTGGAGAGAGCCTGGCTCTGTCCTCTTTACACTCTTCCTTCAGGTATTTGTAAACATTGATGAGATCTCTCTGAGCCTCCTCTTCTCCAGGATGAACAGTCCTATCCTTCTCAGCTTCTCGTCGTAGGAGAGGTGCTCCAGGCCCTCAGTCATCTTAGTGGCTCTCTGCTGGACTCTTTCTAGTATGTCCATGTGAGTCTTGTACTGGGCAGCTCAGGACTTCACACAGTACTCCAGGTGCAGCCAATACTGAGTGGAAGGGTCACCTCTTGCTTTGATGGTGATACTTTGGTTCAAAGTATATGTATGGCAGCCAAGAATACCATTAGCTGTCCTAGCAGCAAGGGCAGATTGCTGACTCGGATACTATCAGAGACTGTTTGGTCCACAGAACAGGTAGGGTCATATAACCAACCAGTTATGTGTCACCACGTTATCATACTGTGGTCTATCATCCACAACACGGATTTGGCACCTTACATCGTGCCACCATGGCACATTGTGAGATGGCTGACAGCCGTGCCACCTCAACATCTTAAAACAGCTGTACAAGAGGACTACCCAGAGGCCCATCTCCTTTCTGACCAGGAGGTTTGACCCTGGTCAGTCCTTGATTTATTTTTTGTGACAATGCAGAAGGGCGGTGGTCAATCCTAAGCAACCTGTTTGAGGACAGAGCTTGAGGCAAGGAGGCCTGCACGCAGGCAGGGCGACCAGCTGCTTTTTGAGTAAAAAAAACAACAAAACAAGGACTGCAGACTGACAGACAAGGCCCCACCTGAGGCCGGCCTACCTGCGAGGCATGCACCTCCCGGGACCAGACTCCCTCCGACCCCCGGAGGCCATCACCCGCCCCTCGGCAGGGCCACATCACCGCCCAATCGGCGCCCGGCGGGATCCACGTGACCTGCGGGGAGGCGGGGCGAGGGCCCGGGGGCGGGGCAGAGTGCGGAGGCGGGTGAGGCCGCGCTGCCCGCGGGCTGTTTGCCTGGGCCGGTGGGGGTGGGCGGGGGACGGGGGAGCAGCCGAGGCTCGTGCACGCGGCCGTTGCCGCGCGCTGCCGCCGGGGGGGGTCGTTGGGCGGCGCCAACTGCCACTGAGGGTCGGCCCTGAGGGACTGGGGCTGCGGAGCGGGGCTGAAGGGGCTCGGCGGAACCCCGGGAAGGGGAAGAGGAGCCCCGGGGGCAGCTCCGATGCCACGGGGGTTGGGTTCCCGGCTGCGAGCGCTCCTCTTAGCCTGCCCGGGACGCTGGGGTGGCGGGGAGGCAGTTGGTGGGGTCTGCAGTGACGGCGTTGGGCGTTGAGGTGTTTCTGAAAGCCTCTCTGGATCTTCGTGTGCCTAAGAGCTCTGTAAATCCTTCTTCCCTCGTAGGTCTCTCAGCGGTGTAATAGGGTTGACTCTCCTCGTCATACCTGAGCCTAACCTTCTGATCCGGGCTGCTCCCTTCATGAGGTGTGGCTGCAGCTTTGGCTCGTCCCTGTAGGCTGCACTTTGCTTCAGGAGCGGTTACCCTTCCTGTCAGAGCAATGCTTTTGGCCTGTCAGCTGCACGTTATGAATGCAATTCTTGCCATTTTGCTGCAGCATTTTAATGGGGCTTTCAGTGGTTTCGGGCACAGCGCTTGAGAACTTGTTTCTGTCAAGTTGTCTTTGTCTGTTTTATTTTCTTTTGCTCTTTGTGTCTTGTTCTGCATGTGCTTCTTCACCTTGCAGTTTTGTTCAGTGTCTCAATGCGCATGGCCTGAATGTCTAAGTAACTATTGGTGCCAGTGTGCTGGTCTTTTGTTGTTTTCTCTTGGGGGGTGGGGGTGGTGGTGTCAGTTTCTCACCCACTAATACAGGAGGTAGATTGCCGATCAGTTTCAAAGAGCCTTTGCAGGGTAGATTCTTGTTGACAAGTGCAATAGTGGACTCCATGCTGGTAGGACTTGAAAGCAGAAAAACAATTACAGTCGTGTTCAAACAAGTGATGCCTGAATTCTCAATAAATAGTACATAGAGTCATATAACAGAGCCTTTTTCAGAGCCTCTTAAGGAGATTCTTGAAAATGTGGTGCCAGTTTATTTTACACTATTTTGAAAGGCTATCAAATAGAAGCGACTAGCATACATTCTGTATACCTCAACCCTGTATACATACCTTTGTATGTAGCTTTACCAATAATGCTTAGGATAATATAATCTCTGAATTCTGATTCCTTTTACCTTAAAGCTGATGTGATATTTTGTTGTAGCACATCTGAGGAAGTATGTGGATTTTGTCCATGCTGGATTTGTACAATGGACATTAAAATAGACTCTGCCACCTTTGCACATTTTTATCCAAATCTTTATTCCTACCATTGCTATAGTTAAGTTGAAGGACTCCTTCCGGTTTATTTCTACCTGGATATAACATCAACTGAAAGCTGAATATAGCTGGTGACACATTCATATCTGTGATGCTCACTCTGATTTTGAGATGCATGCCTGGGTGGAAGTCTGAGTGCAGTTTAAGTACTTTTACATTTCATTACATGCTCCTTCAGTGTTGTCTGCTTCTCTTAGAACACTGGACTTTTGGAACAGTTCTTTTATATTTCTTTCCAAGTGACAAAACTACTGCCAGAGGTTGATGATGAATATATCTTGTCTAGACAATGTTATCTGTTTATGTGGTGGCAGGCTGATGTTCGGGATGATGATAGCTACACAGACTTGTAGGTGCCAAAATACAATTACGCTATAATGTATATTTCTGGTCCAGAGGAACAATTGAGTAGCAGTCTTAATGGCAATAACTGGCATTCTCCAAATTCTGTTTACAGAACTGCTAAGACATCTAAGTACCATGCGTATCTGAGCAGTTGGCTTGATTCCTCCTGGCTTCCTGAAAACCAACTTCCAGGAAGGCTTGCAACACCGAATGGAAAATGTTTGTGGTATGATGGAAACAAGATTTCTGTGAATCTTTAAAAGTTCACAATACCTTTGTGCCTGTGTTACTTGAGTCCATTCACTGAGATGTTTTTTTCAGTCTGCAGTAATTTGATATACTTGTGTGTTCTGTAATCTGCTATTGTTGATCTGTGCAGCTTTTGATTATTTTAAATGCCCGCATAAGAAAGTTCTTTCTACTTTTGTAAAACTAATTTGATCATAATAACAGAGGAAAAAGATCTTGTTGAACCAATACTGATGTTTTTTTCAGCTATATTTTTCCTTTTATATATATATATATTTTTTTTTTCCCTAGTGTGGGGGTTTCAGGTTGCAGACAGGTAAATTTTGAGTCATATAGGCTAAGCCTACCTTAAGCCTACCTTAAAGCCTACCATTTTAAGTGGTGCACTATCTAAAATATGTTGCAAGTTGCTTTTCAGACATTTTAACATCTGTTACATTTCACCACTTTATTACTTGTAAATTTATAATAATTAAGTACATCAGAATTTAAGGCAAGGGTTGTTTTTCTGTTTTGGTTACCTCACACTTCTAAAGATTTAAGGTGGATGTGCAAATAGCCATTGCTTGTGTTATTAAAAATAAATACTATTAGTTTTAGAGTTGGCTTTAGCTTTCCTGATAACACCTATTGCAACCTCAATCTCCTTCCTTTATTCTTGGCATATCCCTTAACCAATAGTACCTGCTTTTTAGACTTTAGTCTCTAGAAGTGGTACAATTTTTACAGAAAGGAATTAAGTGATTTGTAGTTTTCTTAACGTAGAATAATGTAGAATTTCATAAAATACAACAGGAATCGTATTCTTTCTTTCTAAAGAGTTAGATGGACCACTGAAGTATTTTGCTTTTATGAGATAGCACACTTCTCCCCTTTACATTGTTCAGTTGACAGGCTTATTTTTGGAATGACTGAAATTAATGTTGTGGTTTCTGCTCTGTTTCAATGAAGCCAAGGCTTGAGAAGGTGAATTTGATTGCAGGGTATGTTTGGAGAAGGAGAATTGGATATCCATAAATGTATTATTAAGCAATCATAGAGGACTATCTGAAGTAAAAAAAATGAATTCACTTTAATTGATTTTTTACTTACTTGTTTGTTAAAGTGGTGTTAGATATTCCTAAAAAGATTTTAGAGATGGCATTTTTTTATAGAATTCTCCTGCAGTTTTTCATAAGCTAGTGGTAGGTTCTGTCAGCCTTGGCTTGTTTACATATATAAGGTAAATATTTCATGTTGATCATATTGTTACAGATATTGTCTAGTAAACTTTTCAAGCCTTTGAACAGGAATGGACATAATATTAGTAAAGATATTTTTGATTCCCAGAAACAAAAACATGTTTCTAATGCCTGTATTATTTTGAGCAGATTTCATACCCTCACTAGAACACCATATGCTGAACAGTTTCAAGATAAAAAGCAATTTTTATTATTTGTCCTTAAAGTGATCACAATTTAGTGTTTGTACGTATTTCGGCTAACAATCTGAAAATGACTTTAGTTACTATAAAATAAAACTTCTGCTATGTTTGCATGAAGTTATAAACCTCTAGGAAAATCAGGTATGCCCAAATTATTGTGCTAATTTAGTAATAAAAAAAAAAAAAATCTAAAATTTCAGCTAGTATACGGAACACTGGGTTTAAAAACTTCCACATACTCAAAATGAGAGAGCTGCGAAAATAACAGAATTTAATCCTAACACTAGCAATTCTGATAAGTTTTAAAACTTACTGTTCATCTATTTGGTAGTTTCTTGATAAAAGAACCAAATCTGAATCTTCTAGCTAATTTCCATGAATCTGCTTATCTGATAACATATGGCATGTTAATACTCTGATACTAAGTTTTCAGGTGCAGTGAAATTCAGGTGCAGAAAGTTGGGTCTTGTCCAATTCTTCTACCTTTAAACTCCCGGGAATAGTACCACTTACCTTAGTGCAATCCTTCCAGAAAAGATGGCAGTTCTTTGTGCACTTATGTAAACTACTCTTAGGTGATTATGCTATAATGTGTTTTTGTTGTTTTCAGTTTTTCTTTAGAAAAAGGTAATTAAAATTATTATACTGGTGGCAAGGGTGGTTCTGAATTTTGACTCTTGCTTCTCTTCTTCCCTTTGTATTATAAAGGAGGACAACTTTTACTGTAGACTAGGTTGCTTGTAGTTCATGGAATACAACTGGAAACTGGCTGATATTTAAGGGCTGATAAAATAGTTTTTAATGTTTATTATTATTTGGAATCAAAGGAAATAGACTGAAAGCATATATTAAGGCACAAAACATCAAAATAAGCAAATTCTTCCAGTTATGGAAAACTACAAATTTCAAGGCTATGACCTCAAATGTTTTAGTCAACTGATGCTTATGCTTCAGCAAATGACTTACAGAGGGGCTTGATGTGAAGCATCATTTCTCTAAAAGTAGTTTGCAGTGGCATTGCCAATACTGAAAATACCAATGCTTGAGTATGCTTATTGGTTGTTTTTGATTTTTGTACATAATGAAGAATTGGAATTATGAAGTACTGCATTCTTAAGAGTATTTAGCCTTTCAGCCATTTTATTCACTAAAATAGCACAGGACAAGGCAGTATAGTCTCTTTGTTTGAATAGAAGCAGAAAAATATAGTTTGACATCATCTGTTTCAGCCAGATAAATGTGTACAATTTATAATAAAGAATTTAGGGGATGCATATATTCTATTTTGCTTTTAGGCTCATCTGAAAAAAATTGAACATGAATGCATTTTACACATGCATGAAGTTAGTAGTAACTAACTAGTTAAGACTTATGTTCTTCATTTTAATAGGGTGTTAAATTAATTTGTCTCCTTGCGCATGTTCTGCTTCCTGAAAACAATGCAGGGATGGACACTTCTAAACACGGGTAATAATGTTACTGGCTGCGGGGTGCAAGAATTTCAGAAGAACAATCTGATGTAAAATTTCTAATATGGGTTTCATATTTCAATATGAGTATTATGAACACTTGATGGAAGAGGTGCAACTCTTAGTGATCAGAAGGGGATGACAAATAATTGCTATGAGCCATGGACATTCCAGAGAAATAACTGTTGTAGGTGCTTACTATTGTATGCGTTCTACATGGTTTCCCATAGGATCCTACTGGACAAACTGTCCAGCACACAGCTAAACAAAAACATAATCCGATGGGTGAGCAATTGGCTGACAGGCAGGGCTCAAAGGGTTGTGGTAAAAGGGGCCACATCTGATTGGCGGATGGTCACTAGTGGGGCCCCTCAAGGCTCCATTTTAGGGCCAGTCCTCTTCAATGTTTTGATAAATGATTTAGATGTGGGGCTAGAAGGTGTTTTGAGCAAATTTGCCCACGACACCAAACTTGGAGGAGTTGTAGACTCAGAAGAGGGTGGAAAGGCCTTGCAGAGAGATCTGGACAGATCAGAGAGCTGGGTGATAACCAACCACATGAAGTTTAACAAAAGCAAGTGCCAGGTCATGGGAAGTGCACATGGGATGGGGCAACCCTGGCCATACTTACAGACTGGGTGACGAGATGCTGGAGAGCAGTCCCCCAGAAAGGGATCTGGGGGTTGTGGTTGACAGCAAGTTGAATATGAGCCAGCAGTGTGTCCTGGCAGCCAGGAAGGCCAACCGTATCCTGGGGTGCATAAAGCACGGCATTGCTAGTCGGTCGAGGGAAGTGATTGTCCCGCTCTGCTCTGCACTGGTGTGGCCTCACCTCGAGTACTGTGTGCAGTTCTGGGCACCACAGTACAAAAAAGACATTCAACTGTTGGAGAGTGTCCAGAGGAGGGTGACAAAGATGGTGAAGGGCCTAGAGGGGAAGACATATGAGGAGCAGCTGAGGTCACTTGGCTTGTTCAGCCTGGAGAAGAGGAGGCTGAGGGGGGACCTCATCGCAGTCTACAACTTCCTCACAAGGGGGAGTGGAGAGGCGGGTGATCTATTCTCCGTAATCACCATTGATAGGACTTGTGGGACTGGTGTTAAGCTGAGGCAGCGGAAGTTTAGGCTGGACATCAGGAAGAGGTTCTTCACCGACAGGGTGGTTGCACACTGGAACAGGCTCCCCAGGGAAGTAGTCACTGCACCGAGCCTGTCTGAATTTAAGAAGCGACTGGATTGTGCACTAAGTCACATGGTCTAAAATTTTGGGCAGACCGGTGCAGTGCCAGGAGTTGGATTTGATGATCCTTATGGGTCCCTTCCAACTTGGGATATTCTGTGATTCTATGATGATTCTATTTCCTCTTGGGTACCCTCAATAAGGGTAGGAGTAGTCTGTAAGAAGATGAGCAAGTTTAGAGATGCTTCATCTATAGTCATGTACCCAGAATAGGGACCTGCTTTCCAGGAAAGTCTCATCACTAATCCTTGTTAAGTGAGGTTGGGATCCACATTTCCCTGATATTATTTGGGCCTTTCCATAGCTTATAAAAGGTGTGTCTTTCAAGAATTACCTGCTGAGCCTGGGTACAGAGGTATAGGGTATGATTATTGTTACATCCTGTAAAGGAGCTTTATATATATGTATTTTAAAGTAGTAATTGCTCTGATATTGCCCTGCACCTTCATTAATTGTAGTATATGCTTACAGATTATGGCATGTAGATGCCTGCTACGCAGGAAGAATTGAGCTTCTGAATTCTCTGGAAACTTCAACAGATAAATGGGGTTGCTTCTGGCTTTAGGTCAGCATCTAAGGGGAGCAGTAACATCAGGGCAACATGATTCTGAATTACTTGTGATTGTATAAGCTTCTCCCAGTTTGGTTCATTGCTATGTGGTAAAGCGTTAGGGAAACTATAACGGAGAAAAAGTGTATTATGTATTTCAATGTATTACACCTGCCTACCAACCCAATTCAGGTGAGCTGACTAATTTTCAAAATGGGTTATGGAGCTAACATAACAGCTACAGAGTTAGTAGCTGTTCCATGAGTGAGAATGGAGTTCAGTTTTCAGTTTGTTGTGGCAGAATCTGTGATTTTTGTCACTGTTTCAAGTAGGCTTTGCTAATGTTTTTTCCATTAATGCTGTTAATGCTGATTTCATGAAATGTAAAATAAATAAATAAAATAAGTTAGATAAAAATAGATTTATTTGTTAAGTCAGTGAGGTTACAAATGGCTAATCATTGGCATTCTCATTAAGGCTTATGGGATCACTCATCTGAGTCCATATCCTGCAAAAACTTTTCTGTAATTTACCTTTTACAGTCCGATGAGGTATAAGAAAGTATCAAGTCCTTGTGCTTGTCCAGATCCTGTTCTGAAAAATAGTTAAGAGATTCAAAGCTTCCTGAGCTGATTATTTATTTCTGAGGCTCATTAACTTTTTCTAATATAGCGATGAAAATGTTTTCAATTATTTTAAACCAAATAAATAGTACTGCAAACATACGTGAAAAACTTGGTCGAGTTTAAAACTAAAATTCTGATATCTTTGACTATGATTGTAGATGTTTTGAAATGTAAATACGTAAAGAGAATATTAATATCGTGGGCATTTTTAAAAAGTAGTTGTTCTAGGAATGTTTTGTTATCATGATCGGAAGATATTTTCTACCCTGCAATTAAATAACACACGAAACCAAAGAATTATGTTACTTTACAAAGGTAATCATGATTATTGTCTATAGTATTAACCTATATATAATTTTAAACTATAATCTTTTTTAAACTATAGCAGTTTAAATATTTCTTGAATCAATGCTCCCATGGTATTGAATTATTTTTAACAATCTTAATTATTTAAATCTCTTGCTTTACTCCAAATCTGTATCAAACAAGTTTTGTTTATGGAATAGAATGAATAATTTGATATTACTATTTTGTAAATATATTACCTTCATAAAGTCATAACAGTATAATATGATTTTATAATAAGATTTCGAAGTTGGGTTATTGAGACAAGTCTTTATCTTGTTGTAGGTATGCTTTTTGCCTTGTTTGATATAGCACCCTTTTAAAATTATTTATTTTATTATTCTTTATTTTTCACTATAAAAAAATATTTTTTAATAATAATAAAGAATCTGCCAGGATTTCAGAAAGGCATTATTTTTACCTGATGTCTTTCTTTGAAAGTCATTTTTTCTTCTCTGTCCACATTAGATTTGTGATTACTGTATCATAAGTCATAAGAAATTGGAAAGAAAGAGTTTGATCGTGAATGTGGCCAGTTACAGTCTTGTTTTGTTGAAGAACTCCAGGTATACCTGATGTAGAATTTAGGAGTTTCAGTTGCTTTTATACTCTTAACAACAACAAAAAAGGAGGATGGCATTTTCTTAAGACTTTTTTTTTTTTTTTTTTTTTTTTTTTTAGTAAAGGAAAAAAAGACAAGGATCCTGGATTCTCAGACATAAGTATGAGGTAAGGGAAAAATACACTGCATGGTCTTTGGTGGTCAGTTGAAGTTAAAAGGACAGTTGGTGTTCCTTTGAAATTTGCTTTATGTCTTTCTGCTCTTTTGAAGCCTTCAGTTTAAGTCTTCCATTTCAGTAAACGGTGGCTAGTCTTAACTCAAATGCAGAAAGCGAATTTAATCCCCTGCTCCATTTAAACGCAGAGCAAAGCAAGTTGTTTAACCTACTCTGAAAGCAGAGTAGGTTATTTTTATTTTTTATTTTTTTAAAATAAAAAAAAATCAGTCTTCATTTGAGAAACAGAATGTAGCAACCCATTGTGTCAACTTCATAAACGTTTTGAACTCAGTATACAAGATTACAAAGGGACTTTCTGTAACAACCTTACACGCTTTAAAATCAGAACATTGTAAGCAATTTTTTCACCTCCTTTCCTAGGGATAATGTTCAAGTGGAATCATTGAAGACAAAACAGATCTTTGTTCCACTGATACATTGTTGAAGTTTGTGTCCTATTGTGTGCAAAGTTACAGGAGAAGCAGGTGCCAGAAAACTAGCCTAATGTTATGCTTGTTGTTTTCTCAGTAATAATAAAGCCTAGGAATCTAAATGCATTGAATGATAATATAGACCTTCTGGGAAACAAAAGAAAACTGCTTCTGGCAGAAATAGGTAAGTAATGACAGAGGTTAGTAGCAGAGGGGGAATGAAGTCAAAAACTTTGAGTGGTACACCTGACAACTCTTTTTGCATGTTATATTTCTCTAATTGAGAAGTTTCCCAATGGTTTGTGCAAAGGCCTGTCAGTGTCTTTAGCAATATGTCTCTTCTAAGTCTGGCAGCAGATTCTTTGTTGTGGTGTTAGGCTACTATTCAGCATGGACAGGACAGTGGTCAACAGGTAGTGTCTCTGCTGCAGCTGTGCCTTTTTCTCACACTTTCTTTTTCTCAGGAGTTTGCCCAAGGACTGAGTACCATGTCCAGTTTCAGTTCTACGTACTCAGGCTGAATATGTGGACATTGTTTTTCTGACTGTCCCCTGCAGTAGAAAAAGGGACTGAAAGGTGGCTAAATTAATATTCATGTTTCTGTGTGTTGGGCAGTGATAGGCAGGCATGTAGTGGCCTGCTTCTGCTAGTCAGATGTGTTATCTGCAGTATACAGTCATCAGTAACCTGTGAAAAACAGTGTAACTAATTTAAGTTACTGTGTATCATGCTTCATGAGCTGCTTCCTGTAGGTGTTTGATCACAGGCCATTGAAAGTCACATGAAAGCTGTGATACAACAGGTGTAGCTCATTTTAAAAAGACACTCATACTGAGTGATATATAAAGTTTTTAGGTGTGAAGAGATGAACACTTACAATGAAGTATTTATTAGAAGACATCAGCTGCTATAATAGTTGGTGAGATTTATATTCAGAGTACCATCTAGATCAGCAAAGTGAATTTGGATGTTAGTGCTATCTTTGTGAATTACTGTGTATGAGAGAGTAGGTAGGAACAGTGCTCAATGAGGTTGATTAATTAAGCTAGGCTTCTTATGAGGCATGAAAGTTTGAAGTTTTGAAATGGAAAAATACCAAAGGCTTGGAAGTGGCTTTGTGATTCTAGGCTGTTGCAGATAATTGATGGACCAAACTAATTTTAACTTTAAATAGGAGATACGAAAATAGTTGTGGTTCATTGCTAGTTAATTCTTTTCCATGCCATCAAAAAATATCTTTTTCCACAAGGACAAATAGCAATGGCTGTGCTTTTATGTTAATATTTCTGAAAAATCTCTGAGGTGGTTTGTACCACCTAGACATCATTTAGTGATTATTCTAGAGGTTATTTAGTGATGTGACAATGAGTCCTTAGCTACGTCAGACTGAAGAACTGATTGGCAAATAAGGTGTTGATGCTGATGCAAGAGCCTACTTTTAATTTAATCTTAAGAATTATTTGACTGTCAGTTAGATTTGAGGACAATAAACTGTAGGGAGAAGAATAAGAACAAATCTGCTTTCATTATTTTAATTACAGCTGAAGTCTGCATAGAATGGCGAGATAACATTTTCCTAAATTGATATGTACTTATTGCTGATTGTAGTTGGATATATTTGAAATGTGTTATCTAGTACTGTGAGAAGGTTTTTGTTAGCTTGCAAATAAATGCAGTATCATATCAACTGTTTTGAAGTTATTTTGTGTCTCTTTAAGGTATTTGAATACTGTGATTGTAGGCAGAAGATATTCAAAATTCTGTGTACTGTTGCCAAAACTTGGTCTCATAGTTCTTTCCAGTTGAATTTTTCCTCATGAAATGTTTGCCAAAATGAGCTGCTAGAATTAATTTATCTTGAGGTGGGGTTTCAGGGAAGGCTGGAATTGCATTACTTTAAATTTTGATATACTTTTATGTTAAATATGCCTTATGTTCTCTTATGCATTTTATTTATTGCTGAGCGTAGGACAGTATGTATTTATTTTTTAAGTTTCTGAGGAACACAGACCTACAGTCAACTTCTTTGCACTAGGCTTACCCTTTTTTTTCAAAACTTTAACAACACTGTCCTGTGTTACAGTACTTGAGTTCAATACGTGTGTATAGAGAGAAATAAACTGGAAATCCTGTCTCTGAGGATTGGAATCCAGTGTAGTTTTAGATGGAAAATAAAATATTTTAGTATACATTTGCCAGTTAAGCTTTTAACAGGACTTTACATGGGTGCAACTTCTGAATTGGAATTAATGTAGAGTTTCTAAATACTTTTCCATGTGATATACATGCCATAGTTGACTTGAATATGGATTTGTAAGCTGCTGAAGTGAAAATCAGTATCTGGGCATGACTGACTATAGATTGAAGGGAAATAGCAAATAGTTTGAAATGCTGGTTATCTGTGAAGACTTCTGCTCTGTGATGTGCGCTGCTGATGGGTGTTTAAGTTTTTGTCCTGTTTCTGTCTGTTACGTGGGAAACTTTAAATAGTTTGATTTATGCCTTTTTTTTTTAAATAAAAAAATATCCTTTTTAATTTAATTTTATTTTTTTTTAATTTTAATAAAAAATATATTTAATAATAAAAAAAATCCTTCTGGATATTTCCTTCCAGACTTGGCTAGAACTAATTTAGTAATGTTGTAAAATGACTGCAGAAAGGATCTCAGGAAACAAATGTAGAAATACTTTTGTTTAAAAGTTACAGCCCATTCAAAAATGATCCATACAGAAATGTAATATGAATATGGTGAATGGCAAGATGAGATACTGAAACTCCATGATCAGATTCATTTTATTATTAGAAGGTTAAAAAAAAAAATAGGATTTTTCTGAATACTTTTTCATTATTAATTTATGTAATCTAGCTATCTAACTATCCTGATACCGAACATATATGAGATTTGATGAGGTACATGGGTGATAAATACATGTGTGAACTGCTTGTAATGTCTATAAAAAGGCCTGGCTTGTCCTTTGCTGGGGTGAAAAAGGCAAGTAGTGGTTCACGAAACAGGTTTTCTTTAAAATGAGAAGACATAGGAATTAACGTGATTGAAAATCTCAGAGGCTAATCAGATTTATTTTTGAAAACTATTACATTTAAATTGTCTGTGTGCTCTGAATGCAACCTCTGCCCACCTCCTCACTCCCCTCTAAACACACACATATATTTCCCCAGTGGTACATGCACAATTGAACAGACAAAATGTCTTTTAATTATCATTGCAAGAATAAATACTGTGTGCTGAAAATATAAAGCCTTTATGTTTTACGTCAGTCACATTTGAAAGGGACCGAGGTAAAACTGTTAGAAAATGAACTTATAGTAAAAGTCTTTAAAAGTATTCAAGAAGTGTAGAGATACTGATCTGTCAGTTTATTTTAATGTATCATTTTCTTTAAGATTGATTAAAGAAGTTAATTTATCCAGTTAGACACCCAAGCAATATTTCCTTTAAAAAAAAAAAGGGGGGGGGGGGGGCGGGAATAACATTAACATGTTTTCATTTTGAAGGATCTTCAGCAGGGATCAACTGTGCTTAAATTGTTCATACATACATTTTTTAAAGTGTAAAATAGATTGATTACAGTGTCTAGAAGTCTAGATAATAAATGACAGTTTTTATTAAAAATAAAAGTGCTTAACATTTTACTCATTATCAGTGAAAGAAAGTAGTTTTGATTTTTGTTAACGTTTTTGAGCAATCTGGTATTCTAGAAAATTCATTTTCTTTCATAAAGTTGTTGCAAAAGTCTCTGCAGAAAATTACCTGAAACTTTTAATTTTCAAATACATTTATTATTATTGAGAGTAAGTATAGGATATTAATGATTATTGTTCAGATATACAAGTTGACTTGAGTGAAGCAAAAATTTTCTCTGGAAAATTTGCTGACTAAAGATAATATAATTGCCCAGTAATTAATGCAGTTAAAACATATCACTACATATTGTTTACTCTTTGGAACCGGAATTTCTATGTCTATTTCTATGTCAGTGTTACTAGAATTGACGGCTTCTGCTTAGCAATTTTTGGATAAGTTTCAGCGCTTTTCTTTAAGTAGTGCCCATTTCAAAAGCTATTAAGCTGAATGTATATGTATAGAATGAACTTGCATATAATTTACTTGTGAATATGTAAGATAATTGCTAACCTTAAATAGTTCATGAAAATAAATGACCACTAGAGCTTGTTATCTTTCTTGTATGTTGTGTGCATGGCAGCTTAGTATCTTAGAACAAATATCCGAGGTAATGCCTTTATTTCCAAGAGCATGCATTCATTTCCAGTTTAAAAAATGTTTTGAAGGATACACAAAATTGTGACCTAAAATGAATGCATAGGAGAAAGAACAGTTATTCTTCCTTAGGCTGGGAAAATGTGGAACATTCTGAATTAATCCCACTGTTATTAATGGAGGCTTGGCTGTATTATAAACTTTTTGCCTCCAATTTATTCTGCACTTTAGCTCTGAGGCAATATATGTTTTATGAATTATCCATGATTCATCTATGTGCATGCTAGTTTAATATGGGGATGGAGATGCTGACTCCTCAGACACCATGATGCCACCGTTGCTGCTAAGAGAAGTGCTGTAGAATTTAGCTGCGTTTTATTGCAAGAAGGCGGTGGTGGTATAGTGGTGAGCATAGCTGCCTTCCAAGCAGTTCACCCGAGTTCGATTCCCGGCCAACGCACTTTGTTTTTTTCCCGCTCTACTCTGCGCTGCTGCAGCCTCACCTCGAGTACTGTGTGCAGTTCTGGGCACCACTGTACAAAAAGGATGTGAAACTTGGAGAGTGTCTAGAGGAAGGCTATGAAGATGGTGAAGGGACTAAAGGGGAAGTTGTATGAGGAGCAGCTGAGGTCACTTGGCCTGTTCAGCCTAGAAAAGAGGAGGCTGAGGGGAGACATCCCAGTCTACAGCTTCCTGGCAAGGGGGAAAGGAGGGGCAGGCACCGACCTATTCTCCGTAATCACCATTGATAGGACTTGCAGGAATGGTGTCAAGCTGAGGCAGGGGAGATTTAGGCTAGACATAAGGAAAAGGTTCTTCACTGAGCAGGTTGCCGCACACTGGAACCGGCTCCCCACAGAACTAGTCACTGCACCAAGCTTGTCAGAGTTTAAGAAGTGTTTGGACTATTCACTTAGTCACATGATCTGAATTTTTGGGTATACTTGTGTGGAGCCAGGAGTTGGACTTGATGATCCTTATGGGTCCCTTCCAACTCAGGATATTCTATGATTCTATGATTTTGAAGGTGATTAATGTCTATTTAGTGATATGTTTTTTTTTTGTTATGGTATTATGGAAGGATCTGCTTGTTAATACGTGTTGTATGATGACATTGTCCCTGTGCAATAAGAACTTTTCTGTTAACAGAATTGAGGAGGAGTTGTGTGGATCTTGGAAAAGAAATCTGTTGGGTTGCACTTCTAGGGCATGACTAGCATGCTTCCTGTCTAGCTTTGTAGGCTAGGAGACAAAAATGAATGGGTTATAGGATGGTAGAGAATCTGGCTGGTATCTTGTCTGTCTGTTTTAGGAAATTATTTGTTTAATTGTTAACTGGTGAATTATATTCTTGATACCAACACCCTCATCACATACTTGATACTTAAATTACTTAAATAGTCTGGTGACTTGCTGAGTATGGGACCTTTCAAAAAATATGTTTCTTGTTCTGAAATGGGCACAGTAGTGCCTTTATCAAAACTTTGGGAGTGGGGAAGGATGCATTCTAGAAATGCTTACTAGGTATAAACTATCAACTTAGAAAATATTTTAAAGTACCATGCTCTGACAGAAGAGAATTTAAGTATTGAGTTAATCCTATTTCCATTCTGGCTTGATTTGTCATCTCTGCTCTCAGCTTCCACATCATATTGCAAAGGGTGTAATCCTACTACTATATTTTTAAATGATATTCTGGGGCCTAATCAAATAAATAGTAATCAACCTGTTCCATAAGGTAAATATACATTTAGTGACTGTAACAGAGAACGTATGATAATATTCATTTGGTGAAAGTTCATGTGACAAAAGTACTGTGTTATATGCTTAGGAGTATGCCAAGAAAAGAAATAACAAGCAGAGATCATGTGCATGTTATCTGGACGTGATGTTTTCTGTTGGAAAGCAAATCAGCATTCTTGTTGTTAAGGAATTGAGAGCTGGGCAATGTGAAACCTTTCCAGTTTGCCTCATGAGAGTCATATGAAAATGAATTCACATCTTCACTTGCTTGTATGTGAATTGAATCTTCTCTTCAGGAGATGATGAAAAGCCATATTCATCTGTTTGATGTGTGAACAAAAAGTCACTAAGTCATCTTTTCAAGTGTTAGTAAAGGGGGAAAGGTACCATGATGATGCAATTTTCCTTTCATGTGAGAGGGAGTAGTGCCTGTTCTTTTCTGCTTTTACCAGTATATCCAGAACTTGCAATACAAAGGATGAAAAGTTTGCGAAATGACTAGACATGTTTTCTTTCAGTGTTTGGGTTACCTCAATTTATATTGTTATAGAATCTGAATTTCCAGTAGGTGGTTGGAAGGAGAAAAAAAAATTATTATTATTTTTTTTAAGTGTTCTATTTCAAGACTAGCAACTGAGGCATGTGAAATTTCTAAAATTTAAAAATCTGAGACATAATCTGTAGTCTTTTTGATAATTTGATCGTCTAGTGGCAGAGAAGTGGATTAATATCTTGTCTCAAATTGGTAAGTACCGTGTCCCTGTAAGAAGGACTGTACTTCCAGGGTGTGGAGAAAGATGAGGGGAGGAATTTAATTGGAAAAGTGAGTGCATTAAGAGACATGCACTACTAATAAAGAATTGCTATTTATTTTTTAGTATAATTTGTATTGAATCCTGTTTTGCATGATAGAGTTACTGTATATTAGTGGCTTTCTTTCATATGTTCATGATCATCCGTTGGCTTTTCTAACAAAAATAGAATAACATTTTCTAAACTTTGACACTTTGTTGTCACGAACACTACAGAAGTTAAAGAAAAACAATGTTCCTTTCATAATATTTAAATATTGTGCTTACTAAATATCCTTTATTTGACCTTTTTTTTTTATTTTTAACTACATATCAAGGGACCTACTGAACTAAGCTCATGTTTTCTAATTTTTGTTGTTGTTTTGTTTTTTCCCAGTGGAAAGTAACGCTGAGTTAAAAACATGAAGGGGTGGGGGTAATCCAACCACATTTAAGCCAGGCAAGCCAATTCTCCATTCCAACTTATTTTTCCAATTATTTCAAGCATATATTCTGTTTTAATATTTAAGAATTAGAGATGAATTCTTTTTTAGTTAGCATTGATGATAGTCATTTGTACATGTTACCACACATCCTTATGACCATATATTATATATTCATAGACTTAGGGAGGCTGATAAGGCGTAGGCGGAGCCAGCAATGACCACTCCCAGGCCGTTCAAAAGCAGCCCCTAGGGAGCACGAGCGACTAGGAGCGCTGTGAACAGGGTGGGCAAACAGGGTGAGGTGTGGTAGTGGGGCGAGGCGTGGCAGTTTGCACAGCAGTTCACGCAGGCAGGGCGCGCTCAGGCAGGGCAGAGTGTTCCGCCCCACTCATGAGAACAACTCATCTGCTGGCTCCCTACCAATAGGTAAAACGCCATGGTCATCACTAAGCGGAGAGCTCTTTTTAGACAGTCTGTGGCCACCCAGGCTGAGTGCCCACTCAAAAATGCGACAGTTCAGGTCTCTGGATGCACAGAGTGCCTGAGCCTGTTGCTGCCCTCTGAGGGCGGCAGAGGCACTGTGTGTATGAGGTGTGAGCAGGTGGCTCACACCTGCTCAGCCTGGTGGCAGAGCTCAAGGAGGAGGTGGAGAGGTTGAGGGCCATCAGGGAGTGTGAGTGGGAGATAGACCTGTGGGCCAACTCCTTGCAAGGCTTGAAGGAAAGGAACCCGGGTGAGACACTCCAGACAGTGGTGGACCCCCTGTCCTGTCAAGCAGAGGGAGGGGACCTAGGAGGTGAGGAGGGATGGAAACAGGTCCCTGCTTGACATCACAGGCAACCCCCCTCCCTCCCAGCCCTGCCTCCCCAGGTACCCATACAAAACAGGTTTGAAGCCTTGGAGCTTGAGAGACCGGTGGGCGAGGATGAGGTGAACAGTCTACCCAGGAGGATGCCTAGGGCGAGGAATTTGACTCAACGCCTCAGGACTGCCTCCACTATGAAAGAAAGAAGGGTGATCGTTGTAGGCGACTCCCTTCTCAGGGAAACAGAGGGCCCTATTTGTTGACCCTACCCGTAGGGAAGTCTGCTGCCTCCCTGGGGCCAGGGTCAGGGACATTGACAGAAAGCTTCCTAACCTGGTTTGCCCCTCCGACTACTATCCTCTTTTGATAGTCCAGGCTGGCAGAGATGATATTGAAGAGAGAAGCCTGAAGGCTATCAAACAGGACTTTAGGGGACTGGAACGATTAGTAGATGGAGCGGGAGTACAGGTCATGCTTTCCTCCATCCCTACAGACTTTGAGCTGTTCAGGACAATGGTTGGCAGAATCCCTTGGGAGGCGGTCCTGAAGGGCAGAGGAGTCCAGGAAGGCTGCACACTCCTCAAGAAGGAAATCTTAAAGGCTCAGGAAAGGTCTGCCCCCATGTGCCCAAGGACGAGCCAGCGTGGAAGAAGACTGACCTGGCTGAACAGAGAGTTGTGGCTAGAGCTTAGGAAAAAAAAGAGGGTTTATGGTCTATGGAAAAGAGGGCAGGCCACTCAGATGGATTATAAGGATGTTGTAAGGATGTGTAGGGACAAAATTAGAAAGACCAAGGCTCATCTGGAGCTCAATCTGGCTACTGCTGTTAGAGACAACAGAAAATGTTTTTATAAATACATTAACATGAAAAGGAGGACTAAGGAGAATCTCCATCCTTTACTGGATGCAGGGGGAAACTTAGTGATGAGAGATGAGGAAGAGGCTGAGGTGTTTAATGCCTTCTTTGCCTCAGTCTTTACCAGCAAGACTAGTTCTCTAGATACCCAGTACCCTGAGCTGATGGAAGGGGGTGGGGAGCAGGATGTGGCCCTCACAATCCATGAGGAAATGGCTGGCGACCTGCTACTGCACTTGGATGTACGCAAGTCAATGGGGCAGGATGGGATCCACCCGAGGATACTGCGAGAACTGATGGAAGAGCTGGCCAAGGCACTTTCCATCATTTATCAGCAGTCCTGGCCATCAGGGGAGGTCGCAGTCGACTGACGGCTAGCAACTGTGATGCCCATCTACAAGAAGGGCCGGAAGGTTGACCCAGGAAACCATAGGCCTGTTAGTTTGACCTCAGTGCCAGGGAAGCTCATGGAGCAGATTATCTTGAGTATCATCATGCGGCACTTGCAGGGCCACCGAGTGATCAGGCCCAGTCAGCATGGGTTTAAGTCCTGCTTGACTAACCTGATCTCCTTCTGTGACAAAGTAACACACTGGGTGAACGAGGGAAAGGCTGTGGATGTGGTCTACCTTGACTTTTGAGACCGTTTCCCACAGCATTCTCCTCAAGAAACTAGCTGCTCTTGGCTTACACTTAGTTGGGTTAGAAACTGGCTGGGTAGCTGGGCCCAAAGAGTCGTGGTGAATGGAGTTAAATCCAGTTGGAGGCCAGTCATTAGTGGAGTAACTCAAGATATATATGGCTATTCATGGAAGTTTATAATAAGTATAAGCACTTAATAAAAAATAATAATATATGAATGAAGGACAATCCAAAGAAAAAAATGTATAAAGTGTCACAGCATATACAAATTTAATTTATTTCAGTTAAAATAGATTATGATCTGGAGAAATTTAACACCGAAAACCCGCTCAAACAGAAGAATTCGAAAGGTTTGAAGGATATCTCCAAATTAGTGACAAAAGTGGACACTTACAGATTATATCCACTGTTGAGAAACATTACTAGAAAAACGTCAATTCAAACACACCTTTCAAATTTTAACAAATTTATTTTCAAGTTCTTATTGATGAATTTATTAAATCAACACTTAAAATGTGAGTAGATAGCTCTGGTTAAATTAAAATAGAATATGCCCCAATATTAATTTCTGGTTGTAAT
>NC_048893.1:68427632-68499358 GCF_011077185.1 Oxyura jamaicensis | reverse complement strand
ATTACAACCAGAAATTAATATTGGGGCATATTCTATTTTAATTTAACCAGAGCTATCTACTCACATTTTAAGTGTTGATTTAATAAATTCATCAATAAGAACTTGAAAATAAATTTGTTAAAATTTGAAAGGTGTGTTTGAATTGACGTTTTTCTAGTAATGTTTCTCAACAGTGGATATAATCTGTAAGTGTCCACTTTTGTCACTAATTTGGAGATATCCTTCAAACCTTTCGAATTCTTCTGTTTGAGCGGGTTTTCGGTGTTAAATTTCTCCAGATCATAATCTATTTTAACTGAAATAAATTAAATTTGTATATGCTGTGACACTTTATACATTTTTTTCTTTGGATTGTCCTTCATTCATATATTATTATTTTTTATTAAGTGCTTATACTTATTATAAACTTCCATGAATAGCCATATATATCTTGAGTTACTCCACTAATGACTGGCCTCCAACTGGATTTAACTCCATTCACCACGACTCTTTGGGCCCAGCTACCCAGCCAGTTTCTAACCCAACTAAGTGTAAGCCAAGAGCAGCTAGTTTCTTGAGGAGAATGCTGTGGGAAACGGTCTCAAAAGTCAAGGTAGACCACATCCACAGCCTTTCCCTCGTTCACCCAGTGTGTTACTTTGTCACAGAAGGAGATCAGGTTAGTCAAGCAGGACTTAAACCCATGCTGACTGGGCCTGATCACTCGGTGGCCCTGCAAGTGCCGCATGATGATACTCAAGATAATCTGCTCCATGAGCTTCCCTGGCACTGAGGTCAAACTAACAGGCCTATGGTTTCCTGGGTCAACCTTCCGGCCCTTCTTGTAGATGGGCATCACAGTTGCTAGCCGTCAGTCGACTGCGACCTCCCCTGATGGCCAGGACTGCTGATAAATGATGGAAAGTGCCTTGGCCAGCTCTTCCATCAGTTCTCGCAGTATCCTCGGGTGGATCCCATCCTGCCCCATTGACTTGCGTACATCCAAGTGCAGTAGCAAGTCGCCAGCCATTTCCTCATGGATTGTGAGGGCCACATCCTGCTCCCCACCCCCTTCCATCAGCTCAGGGTACTGGGTATCTAGAGAACTAGTCTTGCTGGTAAAGACTGAGGCAAAGAAGGCATTAAACACCTCAGCCTCTTCCTCATCTCTCATCACTAAGTTTCCCCCTGCATCCAGTAAAGGATGGAGATTCTCCTTAGTCCTCCTTTTCATGTTAATGTATTTATAAAAACATTTTCTGTTGTCTCTAACAGCAGTAGCCAGATTGAGCTCCAGATGAGCCTTGGTCTTTCTAATTTTGTCCCTACACATCCTTACAACATCCTTATAATCCATCTGAGTGGCCTGCCCTCTTTTCCATAGACCATAAACCCTCTTTTTTTTCCTAAGCTCTAGCCACAACTCTCTGTTCAGCCAGGTCAGTCTTCTTCCACGCTGGCTCGTCCTTGGGCACATGGGGGCAGACCTTTCCTGAGCCTTTAAGATTTCCTTCTTGAGGAGTGTGCAGCCTTCCTGGACTCCTCTGCCCTTCAGGACCGCCTCCCAAGGGACTCTGCTAATCATTGTCCTGAACGGCTCAAAGTCTGTCCTCTGGAAGTCCAATACAGCAGTTTTACTGGTCCTCCCCTTTGCCAAGAATAGAGAACTCTACCATTTCGTGTCACTGCCCACAACAGCTCCCAGCCACCACATCTCCTACCAGTCCTTCTCTGTTTGTGAACAGAAGGTCCAGCGGAGCACCTTCCCTTGTAGGCTCACTAACCAGCTGCGTCAGGAAACTATCCACGCTCTCCAGAAACCTCCTAGACTGCTTCCTCTGAGCTGTATTGCATGTCCAGGATATGTCTGCGAAGTCGAAGCCCCCCACGAGGACAAGAGCCGACAATTTTGCAACTTTTGCCAGCTGCCTGTAGAATGCCTCATCTGTCTCCTCATCCTGGTTTGGCAGTCTGTAACAGCCCCCCACCACAATGCCTGCCTTGTTGGCCTTCCCGCCGATCCTAACCCATGTGGACTCAACCTTACAGTTCCCAGTCTCAGCCTCGAGTTCCACAACATCAAAACACTCTCTAATGGAGAGAGCCACACCACCACCTCTTCTGTGCCGCCTGTCCCTTCTGAATAGCCTATAGCCAGTCATTGCAGCACTCCAGTCATGGGAGTGGTCCCACCATGTTTCATCAAATGCCACAGAATTCAGGGCTAAAACTCAAAAATGCCAATCAGTTTTTAAAATCTAAGTCAGCCCCTCCATGAAACATAGGGAAGGACCTCTGTGGTAACAGAAAAATTTCCAGAAATTTACCACAGGCTTTTTCTAAACTGCAGGTTGTGCTTATGTTGCGGGACAGCTAAGAAAAAAAATGGGAAAAGCAGGAAACATTTTTGAATTTAATCACAGTACTGATTTGATAAAGGAGCTTAGAAGAAATATAATAATAATAAAAAAACTTTCTTAACATGAGTACAGAACTGCAAAGTACAATGTAGATTTTGATGCCATTAAATTGGATCGTTCATGTTCATTACTAATGAAGAAAGTTCTTCATATGATGTCTGATGGTCAGAAATCATGCTTTTTTATTATTATTATTATCCAGATGAATTGGATTTTCTGTTGGTTTCAGTACCATTTATTGAGGTACTGGGGTCTTGACTGCAAAGTTTGCGAGCAATAGCCAAACTTTTAAAGTAACTCTTCCTATTTTTCTATTTTGAAAAGCATTTGCTATATTCTTATCTTGAAACGATCTTCAACAGTATTGATAGTGCTTATCTTTTCCCTTGAAGATTTTTAAATTCCATCTCAAAAATACAAAGTTTTGTTACTTATCTTGATCAATAAAAACATGCTTCTTAAAAGGCATCTTGAAGTTCTAGCTCTTGTATTCTGAGTGAAAATATTCTGCTTTAGGTCATTTGATCTTTTGTTGAACTTGTGAATTTGAAAGATTTCAGGCAGCTTGTTATTATAATATATACTTATCTCCATGACAAAACTAATGAAAGGTAGAATCTTCTTTCTAAATGAGAACGTGGTGATGTTAGGAAGAGTACATAGATGAGCTAGGAAGCAGTTGTATCTAAGTGAAGGTCTTTACTCCTCTGTCATTTAATTGAGGTACAATATACAAGTCTTTCATTTCTTTAGATTCCTAGTTGATATAAAATCAACATATTTCTCTTATGAAATTGATCAATGCAATATACCCAATTTCCTGCCATGCAGAATGCTGTATTACTTCATGATAATGTTTTTTAGGATTTGACTGCTATAACTTACTCTACCTGACTCTGTGCTTTAAAATTAACACCATAACTTCTGTTTTACAATGTTTTTATTGTTATTTTATAAGTTAACAGGATATAACTGTTCAGTGGTTTTGTTTTTGTTTTTTTAAATAAGTTTTTTACTGTATTCTAGTACCATTTGAAAGATGGATGATGATGATTTTGGAGGATTTGAGGTATGTTATTTTGATGACTTCATTTTGATATTTAGCTATTTACACAAAGAGCTTTGGCAGTATTCTTTTTAAGAAATGTGTTACACCTGTACTTCTGTTAATTATAACTTTATGAAAATGTAAAATTGAATTAAATAGTTGCGTACTTCTGTAATATTTTATTCTTGTGTAGGACAGAAATAGGGGATGATAAATACATTAAGAAACTTTAATCGTAAATGTTATATTCTCAAGTATAAATTTTTTAAACTAGATTTCAGTTCTTAAATGTAACTGATATTTGTTCAGTAATAAACATGTCTTTCTATGCACATCAAATATCTGGTCTATTGTGCTTTTACATTTGTTTCATTTCTCTGATATTCAATTATCTAGTTGACAGTTTTTCTCCCTTTCTAACCAAGACCTTTATTGTGTGTGCTTTATAGATGGTTTATATTTTACTCAATTCTCTGTAGTGTTCTGACAAGCAATAAGATGCATGCTCAATGTAATTAAATAAATAGCTTAGAAACTTAAGTTCTTGTTCTGCTTTACACTAGGAAAATATGCCTGAAAAGTTTGGTAGATAAATGTGTTTAATTTTTTTAAACAAGAGTATATAGCATTTTGTAAGAAAATAACACTTTTTCCCCGTTTGTAGGCAGCAGAGAGCTATGAGTGTGGAAATGGTGAAAAGCAGACTACATCTCCTGCTATTTCTTGGGCAGCATTTCCTACAGGTATTGATTTAAAAGAAAAAAAATCACTAACAAAGTTCTTAGTAAGGTATTACTGTCCTGTATTCATTGTAAGTACTAGTACCCAGAAGGTGATATAAACACGATAAAATTGTGGACAGCATTGAAAGCCAGGCATAAGAATGTTCCAGAGTAATTATTTTGGGAAGCTGTACTTCTTAAAATTGCAGTTTAAGAAATAGAAGTGAGAAAGATAAGTACAGTTTATCCAGTTCAAATGCTGATAGGCCCTTAAGGCAATTAGGGAAGAAGAAGAAACAGAACTGTTCAAAGGATGTTCTGAATTTTGAGCATGGAAAGTCTGTTGGAAGGTTTTTTTAATGTAAAGAGACATAGAATGTTATAAACTAAACTACTTTCCCTTTGTAAAACCTAACCTGGTTTCTCTAAAAGAAAAACCCTATTTGTACCAATATGCAGGTGAATTATTAGATGATGTTCTAATTAAAAGTTGTTTAGTCTTAATCTGCAATGCAGACTGTATTCTGAAGTGTCTGATATGGTTGAAATTTTTATTCCTTGTTTGTTAACACTAGTATGGAAATCAAAGCTTCTTTAAAACTTAATGTTCTCCTGTGTGAAGTTCTGGGGAAAATAAATATGTATGAAACGTCTCTCCCTCTTTTTTTTTTTTTTTTTTTTTTTTTCTTTAGATCAGACTGGAGTCTAAAGGCATTCCAAATTTAGGAAAGAATGCTATTCCTCTATTAGAAAAACATAAGGAATCTTTCCTTTGGAAAGACACAATATAATTCATTGTCTAATGTAGTAGTTAGAAGTAAAAATATTTTTTCTGTTCCAGCTTGAGACTTCTATGAGTTTGGGAAATGTATTCATTTTAAATCTCAAAATTTTCACTAGTGAGATGTCTTCAGGGTGGAAGAAAAAAAGTTAGGAAATTAACTTGCTTTAATATTGGTTTATACTAACAATTTCCACAAAATTATAAATAAATAAAAACTCCTATAGAGTAAGTCAGGTATGTATATTTAAACTATCATCAGTTATTAACTAGATTCATAATGATATAATTTAACACTGCTTTGCACTTGGTATATACTCATTAGTCGTATGTTGGGTTGCTAAAGGTAAATGGGAGTAAGAGATTGCTTGAATCATGCAAACTTACTTCTGGGCTTACTCATCATAGAGGCTGGACTTCTAAGCACTCCTTGGTGGAAACAGTGAGAGTACTGGTGTAGCAGGAAAAGGTAAATAAAGACCTTCAGGAAAAAAATATATAATATTCCATCATAAATACCATAATTGTATATTATATAATCATATATATCAATACCATGCAATATATAAATATATATCGTATCTTATGTGTGATGTAATATTAGAATATATCATAAATTCATAGATTATATAATTATATAGTGATATATAAACTATATATATTGTACTATAATAATTTCTAATTGTTATTCTATTATAATTCTCTTATGTTGAATTGTATATGACTGAGTCCCTGGAACAGCAACGAAATAATAAATATTTTAATATTGAAACACTTTCTCATACTTTTGTCTCTCTTCCACAGTTGGTGTGCTTTCTTCAATTTACCAGAATATAATTTTCTTCTGGTAGCTACATGGAATGAAGCTGTTCCTGACTCATTTCTTAGTTTCCCTAGCCATAGATATAAAGAGAGAGACTGGCCTATCTCTGATATTTCAAATCATGTTTAGTCATATGAGAACAATGGAGTTGTAAGACATTTTCAATAGAACACTCACTCACTTAATTCCAGTTACTAAATGTAAATGGAGCTTAAGTGCCTATAGTTCTTAGCTAGTTACTAAAAACCTTTCTATGCATCTTCTGTAGGTTATTCTGCAGTTCTCCAATCTGTGTAACTTTACAGGATCAACTGCAGGAGGTTGCAGCTTTTTGTGAAAACTGTTGAGTAAATGGACGACTTATAGCTCTATCATAAGTACACTTTACTATTTTGTGTAAGATATATTAATCCTAGAATAAGCATTCTTACGCTACCAGAAACACATTAAAATTGCATGGCTTTTTATTACCATTTTTAATTTTGGTTTATATATTTCTGTTACCAAATCATTCCTGCTAAAAATTAATACTGAAACAACAGAATAGGGTTTTCCCAGCACACAGTGGGCACCAAGACAGTTTTAAATCATTTATCTGGAAGTGGTATTGATTTAAAAATAAGCCATTCCAAGTTGGTCAGAAAATTATTGCTTCAGATTGGGTAATTTATCATTATTCAATATTTTTAATTTGAATAAATATTCATACACAGAAACAGTTCATTTTCACAGAATCACAGAATCACAGAATAGTCTAGGTTGGAAGAGACCTCCAAGATCACCGAGTCCAACCTCCTACCTAACGCTAACAAATCCTCCACTAAACCACATCCCTAAGCTCTACATCTAAACGTCCTTTAAAGACCTCCAGGGATGTTGACTCAACCACTTCCCTGGGCAGCCCACTCCAGTGACCAACAACCCGCTCAATAAAGAAGTTCCTCCCAGTATTCAACCCAAACCTCCCCTAGCGCAACTTTAGCACATTCCCCCTCGTCCTTTCACCAGGCACATGGGAGAATAGACCAACCGCCACCTCGCCACAGCCTCCCCTCAGGTACCTGTAGAGTGCAACAAGGTCACCCCCGAGCCTCCTCCTCCCCAGGCCAAACAGTCCCAGCTCCCTCAGCCGCCCCTCGCAAGACCTGTTCTCCAGACCCCCCACCAGCCCCGCAGCCCCTCTCTGGACTCGCTCGAGCACCTCCATGTCCCTCCTGCAGCGAGGGGCCCAAAACTGAACACAGCACTCGAGGCGCAGCCCCACCAGAGCCGAGCACAGGGGGACAATCACTTCCCTGGACCTGCTGGCCAAATTTTGTTACCATTTGTTTCAGTTATACATCAGTGAAGACAATGTTTCTTTTGTAACAACAACAGTAATTAAGAATTGCTTAAGGTTAACTTTATAACAGAGGGAATCATAGAAAGGACTCTGTCGCTTGCATTCTATTTACTGTTAAGGACTGTAGGTTAACAACTGTTTGTGCAAGCAGTGCTGGCCAACATAGTTTTGGTTTCTGTGACTATGGGACCATTTCTGAGGATTGATAACATCTTTGAAGAGACAGAATCTACCCAAGTAATGCAAAGTGCATCTCTCAACATACTTCCAACTCTTTTTTTAAAAAACAAACAAACAAATAAACAAAAAACTTTAAACTAGGAAATAGGGAGGGAGAGACTGACTGAGTGACCAAGTGAAAAAATGGTGGATAGAGTTGGCAAGCAAAGGTTCTGGCTTGACGGGAATGGAAGAGAAACTGTAATGAACAAAACAAGGCTGAAAGACAATGACCTCAAGTGTACACACAAATAAGAACATGCCTGTGGGACAGCATTATGGGGAAAGAGCTCATGTTTCTGGGAAACAAACACAACTGGACACCTCTCTGAAGTGACCTGTACATCAATAAACGCTGCACGGGGAAAAGACGGGGAATTAGAAGTCTGTGCATTGGGATCATAGAAGCATGATGTGGATATGTCACATGACTCAAATGCTACAATGGATACACGTATGCCTTTTAAGAAGCAAAGGCCAGGACAAGGAGTTGCCCTTGATGTAAGAGAGCAGCTGGAAGGCACCAAGCTCTGTTTTGAGGGAGGTGATCAGTCAAGAACTGTCAGGGTCAGGATTAGTGAGCAAGCCAACGTAGCTGACATGGCTGCATCTGCCTGCTGTAGATGAGGCCTTCTTCAGATATCTGGAAGAAGCCTCACATTTGCAAGCCCTAGTCCTCATGGGGAATGTTAAGCATCCCAGGATCTGCTGGAAGGACAACACAGCAGGGCACAAGCAATCCAGGAGATCTTTGTTGTAAGAAAAGTATACTCTTAGGTTCGATATGAGAGTATTTTTTTAAAAATTACACTTTAGCAGGATGTTTGACAATATTATCTAATACAAGCTATATCTCTATCAGCATTCCTTTGCAATTTGTTTTAGAATTAAGCTTCTGACAAGGCCTATGTATACTTTCTAATATTTTTAAAAATATGTTGTGAATGGTTTCTCAGTTTTTGTATGTTGTATCATCATCTGAATACTGACTTTCTTTTAATGTTCAACTAAATGGCTACAGAATTTGGTGGCTGTTATAAGGTTTACATAAGAATTTTGGAAATTAATATTTCCCTATGTCCTTAGACTTCAGATATTGGAATAGTATATCTACTTATTTTCTAGAATAGATTCCCTTTCGAAGAATAAAATCTGGAGAAGAGCTTTTTGCAACAAACTGTAGGATAGCATCTTGAAAGATTTTAAGACTTTTTTCTTTGTATTTTGTTCTACTGCTGTAAACTGGTACATGTAGAGAAGCAGCCTTAAACTTCATTACTGGGATGAAGATAAATATTTTTTCTTGTGCAGGCAAGGATTACAGGCTGTTACTGATCACTGCTTCTATGAATAAACTGCATGACTTTGTCAGTTCTTACATACAAACGTATTGTAGAATATTTTTAATGTGAAGTCAAAGGTCTATAAATGATCACTTCAGCTCTGGCAGCCATTTATATCTGCATCTTATATCAGCCTTATTGACTTTTGACATACTTGTAACTGAATACATGCTCCTTTCCTTTATAATACTGTAGCTTTAATCAATGAACAATATATATTTTCTTTGGAAATTCATCACGGCTGCAGAACTACTGCATAGCTTACTTGAAGCTAAAGGATGTGTATAGAATCAGGGCATTAGAATAGAATCCTACTGTGGAAGGATCATTTTTTTGTTAATAATCAGAGTGGCTGTCTATCACAGCAGGTGGTGTAGCAATTGATGATGACAGGATCTGTAAAGTGGCTTTGAGTTCATATCCATACTAATAAGCTTCAGAACTTTTACTGCTGATTAATTGCAGCCTGGTCCTGTGGACTTGAAGGTCCATTAGCTACTGGAATGCAGTCTAGCAGTTTTATCAGAGGGAAGTCTTTGTTTCGGGGGTTCTGAAACTGTTCTGTTATGGTAACAGTGGTATGGTGAGCAGGAAAGATGGAAAAGTCATCTCCAAAAGCATATTTTGAGCTGAGCTAAAATACTAATACAATTCTATCAAGTGTATATGCAAGTAGAATGAATTAAGAGAGCTTGAATTAGACAGCAAATGTAATTCTAGTCTAACATGTAAGTTCTTAATATTGCTGAAAATGAAAGGAAGGCGCTTTTTTTTTTAAAAAAAAAAAAAAAAAGGAAAGAAAGGCTGAATGATACTTTGGAGACTTGCCTTAATTTCTTGTCTTCTGCAAGGTCATGTCTTTAGTTGAACCAGTTTAAACCAGAGGTGGTCACCCATTGTTGCTCCTCATTTCACAGGCTTTCTTTTGACAAGTTAGGAGTTTTTCTTCCCCCTCAAAATGCTGAGCAATCATTGTGACTGAAATCACTGAAAACTCAGTTTGATTAGATATCATATTATTATTATTATTATATGATTATATATAATATATATATTATATATATATTTTTATATTGTTAAAATCATATTATCTGAAAAAATAAGTCTTATATCTAGTATTGGACATCCAAAATATTTGAGTACATTAAACTTTAATCTCTGAGTCCCTGTTTCTTGTTCATAACAGTCTCTCTCTTCTTTTTTTTTTTTTTTTTTTTTTTACTTCTGTGATAAATTATTTGCGTGAACAATGTCTATAACATAATGATCATGACCAAAGGATGAGTGAGAATTGGAGTCATGTTAGGTTTTCCTTCTTGAGTTAATACTTTTCATAAGCAGCTTGTCTGCTCAGTCAGAATTATCTGGTGCATTTCTTTAGTTGATGTTCCATCTGTTGGAAACAGATTTCAAACTGGAGTTCAGGATATTAAGAGATAGCATAAAACCAAGATCCTGTTGATTTTTTCTTCTTCTTATTTTTTTTAGGAGCTAAAAAGGTAGTCTTCTGTTATCTCCTCTGTCACTTGAACTAACAGAGTAGGTAATTGCTTTAGGAACCTGCATTTTCTTTGTCAACAGACACTCACTTTTAGAAGGGGAGGAAAAAGATGAATAGAAACTTTAGTGGATTTCACAGGTACCTTGAGGTACTTAAAGAAGCCTAAAAAGTCACATTTAAGATTCTGAAGAAGAGTTAAAGATGCTGTTGTGTCCCAGTCCTGTTTTGTTTTGTCCTGGTTACCTAAACTGGATCCTTTTCTTTTTGCTGAATTATTCCTCTCTAGGTTTTTTACTTAGTTTCTATTTTATGTTTTACTCCTCTCCATGTATCCAAACCCACTGTTGCTGCAATTAGGATCCTGATACTTTTCTGTCTGGTGATCTGTTTTCTTTCTTCTTTTTGGTAGATAAAGGTTTGCATGTTCCTCTATTTTTACCTGAATCCCACAGCTGGGGAGGTAAAGGAGATGGGACACAGCATATCTGGTTTCAAGGAATAGATTGTCATTTTGAATGCCATTAGTTGAATGTATATACTTGTTTGCTTCGTGTATGTGTACTTCATTAAACAGTGATACTGAGGGGCCTTGCTCAGCAATAGTGGAATCTACAATTCATCAGGTGTATTAATAACATGAGTGGCTTCTTCTAAAGCACAGAACTACTTATCTATAGCAGAAAGGTCTCTTGTCAGAAATTTCAGGTTTGCATTATCAACATGGCGTTACTGCATAATTTCAAAGAAAATGTCAGACATTAATTCTTTTGTTTCATAAAATATTTAACAGACATAGCTGCTCAGGCTGAAATAAATATTTAGTGTGAAGAATTGGACAAATGCAGTGTTGTCAGTTTCATCTCTGCATAGCCTGATGAGTCACTAGCTCTATTAGGAAGTTTTGTTAAGTAACATTTTAACCTTTTTTAGATTCTTAATGTAAACTTTTTTTTCCTAAAGGCGTACCTGTAGCTGGTCATAAAAAAGATTGTGGGACTTTGTTATTACATTAAAAAATGTATGCAAAGCTTTCTTTTCTCCTTTTTCTTAGTTTGTATATGAGTCTGTCATAAAAATGTTCGTTTCTGTAGTGATGGGTTGATAATGATCCTCTGTACATTTTTTTGTTGTTGTTGCATAACTGGAAATTTCTATGAAAGAACTTACACTCCAGTATTAATTACACTTAAGCTTTATTTTGCTTGTTGCTACTGTGATGTGTTTTGCTAAGTTTAAATTTCAGAAACAGAGTTAGTTTTTGAATGTATCTTCATGTTTGTTTTTTGTTTTGTTTTTATTTATTGCATTAGTATCTGAAGTCCATATATCTCGGAATGTTTCTCCTGATGTTCTTCTGAAGCACTCTGTGCCTTCATCCTGCCTGGTTCCTCCTGACTCATTCACTTTATCAAATGATAACGTGGCAACAGCTATTCAAACAGCCAACATTATAAACCCAGCTGTACTTAACGAACAGGTAAAGCAGCAATTTTTGTTTCAGTATGGAAACTTTATGTATTAAATATCTTGGCATTGTATCTTTTCTGTGCAAATTTAGATCAATTATGTTTTAAGAACAAAAGCTGTCCTTTGGATGATTTCTGTGAGTTAGACTCTTAAGTAAAATAATTTTTGATTCTTTAGGCATGTGGAGTGTAAGCAAATAGTGTTTAAATACTCTGCCTGGGAGACACTGTACTAGCATGGTGTGGACTGCAAGAGAGAAGTGTGTTTAAGAGCTATTAAAATGTTAAAGACATTTAGTCTTTAGTGCCGGGCATGAATGTAGGTAACAATAGAAGAATTATTGCTGATAAACCTGTAAAGATTACAGCTATAAAGATATGTCATAATTTTATGTTTTTTCAAGTGGTATTAGTATTGGAGAATTAACACTTTTTTTTTCCTTAAATTGGAATTAATTTTATTTTTATTCTTTTATATTCAGAGAATCAGAATACTGAGATGCTTTCCACTAGATCAGGTTGTCCAAAGCCCCACCCATCCAGGCCTTGAACCCTTTCAGGAGTGGGGCATTGACAACTTCTCTGGGCAACCTGTTCTAGTGCCTCACTACACTCATAACAAAGAATTTCTTCTGAATATCTAATCTAAATCTACCCTCTTTTAGTCTAAAACAATTACTCCTTGTCCTATTGCTACACTCACTGATAAAAAGCCTCTCCTCATCTTTCTTGTAGGCCCTCTTTAGGTACTGGAAAGCTGCTATAAGGCCTCTTGGGAGCCTTTTCTTCTCCAAGTTGAACCCCAGCTCTCTCAGCCTGTCTTTATTAGCAGAGGTGCTCCAACCCTCTGATCATCATTGTGAATCTCCTCTGGACTTGCTTTTATATGTCCATGTCCTTATCTTGGGGGACCCAGAGCTGAATGCAGTACTCTAGGTCCAATTTATTCTCCATCCAGTCTGTATTTTGGGACTGCCATGACCCAGGTGCAGGACCTTGCACTTAGCCTTGTTGAACTTCATGAGGTTTGCATAGACCCACCTCTCAAGCCTGCCAAGGTCCTCATGGATGGCATCCCTTCCCTACAGTGTGTTAACGGCACCGCTCAGCCTGATGTCATCTGCAAAATTCCTGAGGGTGCACTTAATCCCACTGTCCATGTCACTGACAAAGATGTTAAATAATCACAGTTACAATACAGACCACTGAGGATCGCCACTCATCACTGGTCTCCACCTGGATGTTGAGCTGTTGACTGTAACTCTTTGAATGTGACCAGCCAGCCAATCTCTTAGTTACTGAGTGGTCCATCTGTCAAATCCGTGTCCCTCTGATTTAGAAGCATGGATGTTGTGCAGGACAGTGTCAAATGCTTTGCACAGGTCCAGGTAGATGCTCTTCCCTTTTTGACCTGTGCTGTAAGCCCATTGTAGAAGGCCACCAGATTTGTCAGGCATAATTTGCCCTTAGTGAAGCTATGTTGTCTGTCACTAATCACTTCTTTGTTTTCCATGTCCCTTAGCATAATTTCCAGGAAAATCTGCCACCATGGTTTTGAGAAGTCTTTTATGTCGTGTTATTTTTTTCAGTTTTATTTTTTTCCTGCATAAGTTTAAATATTGTGGCAGATCACAAAGCTAAAAACAAACAAACTCTGTATCCTTTCTGTTTGAACTAAGCCAAAATCTTCAGCTTTTACCACCACTCTCTGGAAAGAGCACTTTAGATATTCCAGAATATTAAGGCTTAGGTGCATTTTTTTAAGCTAAGAAATATCTGATAGGGTAGTCTTACTGAAAATAGACAATATGCTTTGCTACTTCTGAATAATCATTCTGAAATTCTGTTTTCAGGCTTATTTTAGTCATTCTCATATTTTTTTTCTGGACAGACCCATGCTTCCAAAAAAACAATTTGCTGTCTTTTTGATTTAGGAAATAATACAAACTAAAGAATACAACATTATGAAGCATTTCTAAGGAGAGAAGATAGGTTGATAGGTCTCTTAACATTATTTTGAAATGGAGGTCAGACTTTGCCCTTCTGAATAAGACTAAAGGAAAGTGGTGGGCATAAAACTATAATAAAGTATTCTTTTGCCTGTTGGAGGATGTTAAGAGAACTGTATTTTTCTATAACTGTGTCTTCAGCACCTCTTGAAATTTTGTATTAAACTTCACCTTTGCGAGGTCCAATGTCACTGTTTTTGCAAGCTCCAGACTTAACATTGATGTATTACTCAGAAGTAGGATTAGCACACTGAGCTTCTCTTTGATTCTGATAGAAGGGAAATTGAGAGCACAAACTGCAGTTTTCTTTGCTTTATCTTCTGGATCTTGTGCATTTATATACAGTCAAGATCTATATTCACAGAATCACAGAATCATTTAGGTTGGAAGAGACCTCCGAGTTCACCTAGTCCAATCTCTGACCTAACACTAACAAGTCCTCCACTAAACCATATCCCTAAGCTCTACATCTAAACATCTTTTAAAGACATCCAGGGATGATGACGCAACCACTTCCCTTGGCAGCCTATTCCAATGCCTAACAACCCTAACAAAAGAAGTTCTTCCTAATATCCAACCTAAACCTCCCCTGGTGCAACCTTAGCCCATTCCCCCTTGTCCTATCACCAGGCATGTGGGAAAATAGACCAATCCCCACCTCGCTACAGCCTCCTTTAAGGTATCTATAGAGTGTGATAAGGTCGCCCCTGAGCCTTCTTTTTTCCAGACTGAACAAGCCCAGCTCCCTCAGCTGCTCCTCGTAAGATTTGTTCTCCAGACTCCTCACCAGCTTCGTAGCCCTTCTCTGGACTCGCTCAAGCACCTCCATGTCCTTCTTGTAGCGAGGGGCCCAAAACTGAACACAGTACTCGATGTGCGGCCTCACCAGAGCCGATTACAGGGGGACAATCGTTTCCCTAGCCATGCTGGCCACACTGTTTCTTATGCAAGCCAGGATGCTGTTGGCCTTCTTGACCACGTGAGCACACTGCTGGCTCATATTCAGCCAACTATCAACCAATACTCCCAGATCCTTCTCTGACAGGCAACTTTCTAACCAATCATCTCCCAGCCTGTAGCGCTGCTTGGGGTTGTTGTGCCCCAGGTGCAGGACCCGACACTTGGCCTTGTTGAACTTCATACAGTTGGCCTCAGCCCATGAGTCCAGCATATCCAGATCTTCCTGCAGAGCCTTCCTACCCTCGAGCAGATCGACACATGCACCTAACTTGGTGTCATCTGCAAACTTCCTGAGGGTGCACTCAATCCCCTCATCCAGATCATCAATAAAGATACTAAAGAGAATTGGCCCTGCTTTTTTGTTTTCCTTTGAATCTAGAGATGCTTATTCAGTTACCAAAAAGTCAATTATTTGAAGGTGTGTTTGGAATAAAATGTGCCAGGGGAATGAATTAAATCATATCAGTCAATTCTGTCTTAAAAAAGCATACTGAGATACTTCTTTTACCATCCTTCCCCAAATCTTGAGTGCTGTTTGCTTTCAAAAAGCTAGAATAAAAATGGCAGTTGAAGTTAATTTACCATTTCTTTTCCTTGATGTTTCTTTGTTGCTATATAAACAAGTAATGTTTGTTTATTTATTTATTTTTTTGGGGGGGGAGGGGAGGGAACTTGAATTTCTGTTAATTGTAATACAAAACACTTTAAATTTCACTTTATTTTTGTGCTTTGCTGAAAATACAGTCTTGTTTATGTTCCATCTGTTTTCAGTTATATATTAAAGAAGCCTTTGTTTCAATTTCTGTACTTGTACAATTTATGGAAATAGTATTAACTATTGTAGATATGTCCTGATTACTCTTGTTCTCTTAGTCAAGCCTCAGTATATTCATTTCATTTTAGAAAAAAAAAAAAAAAAAAAAAGAAAAGAAAAGGAATTCTGTTTTTTAATTGGAATTCTTTTTAATCACTTCCCTTACCATGGCTGCTGTTTGCATTGGGCAAAAACGTAAGCTTGACTAATCCAAGGAGAGTTCAGTTCGCTATAAGTCTGAGTCTTTGAGACCAGCGATTTGTTTCATTTTTTGTCCCTTTCTCACCTCTCTTTAGTATTTTGACCTCATTCAGAACTGAGATATCTGATATCCTCCTTCATAAAACCTTCTCCAAATTATTTCTTGAAAAGCTGTGGTGGAAATTGGAAGGATTGATCCGAATGCAAGTAGAATTACTAGCTACTGTTTGTTGTTGGACCTTTTTTTCTTGGCCAGCACATAGAACATATGTGTGCATGGCTAACTTCAGAGAATTGTGGTTACAAATAAATAACCTTAGTGTTTATAGTTTTTAAATCTATAATTTCATTTGGAAATAGAATTTGACTTGAATGTTAAATTCCCTTTTACCATCTCCTTTAGAATCAAGTAGATATTCAAGTTGCCTCTTTGAATTTAAATGAAGACATATCCTTAGTCACATCAGCCATTGGTACAGATGATAATGAGACAAAGAGAAAAAATGAATTGAAGAGCTGTCTTCAACAAACTGTAGCAAACCTAGAAACCAAGCTTTGCACTGCTGAAGAAGAAAAAATAAAAACAAAACAGGTATGACTGTTTTTCATATAAATATTTGATATTTATATGGAATTTAAGTATAGTTTGAGCTGTCAGATTTATAGATTTGTTTGGGGAGAAATTAGGCAAATTTAGAAGAAATTATCCAAATTCAGCAAAAATACTTTTTTTTTCATGTCAGATCTTTTGCAATTAATCTTAAGTTTTAGGAAAAAAATTATTTGACCCACCCCCTTTTTTTTTTTAAAGATATAGAGAAAGACGTCTCAGCATAAAGCTATGTAGTTAATATTTATAGTGGCTCGCCTGTGTTTTGGGAGTGAGCATGCGGTCACTGAAGTTGAAAGTGTCTTTGGCTATCTATATGAACATAATATGTAATACTTCCTCCCTTCCCTCCTCCAGAAGTGCTGGTAACTGAATTCTTCATATTGCTTCCACACCGAATATGGTAGAGTATCAAGTAGGACTATGTGTGTAGTTATGCATCTAAGCTAGTCAGAGGTCAATGAGACACTGGAGAGTAAGAAGGTTTAATTTCTTGTATTCTTAATACTGTTCATTGATAGCTATCACAATGTGCTAGGGAAGAAGGAAGTGGATTGTTGGAAATGAAAATTAGTATGGGGATAAGCCAAGAATGGGAAGGCCTGGAGTGGATTGATGTTTCTAGGAGTGAAGTATGGAAGAAGGTTGGTAAGGTATAAGTCTGTAAGCATAGATTTTAAGAGTAGATACTGAGAGCTGGGCTGTAAATGAAGAGTTGCAAAATCTGTTTCTATCCCTACAGTTGAATCAGACTTTGAATCTCAAGAACTGTTCTTATTTCATCCAAAAGCAGGACTGAACTAAACATACCTGCTCCTTTTGTCCTCCTTCTGACCCTTTCCATTTTGCTTTTTGTTTGAATAGCTGTACAGTGATCTGGCAAGTTTCTGAATTGGCTTCTTGTGGGGCTGCAAAAATAGTAGCTTTTGAGCAACTGAAAAGGTGCCAGCAGCTTGTCTATAGGAATTGGTTTGGTAGGAGCAACATCTAACAACTTTATCACTTTCTACAGCAAATAATCCTGGAGTTTAGTCAGTAGGGTCATTCTCCTTCCTCTCTCTTGGCTCTTGCAGGGGGGATACTAGCACAGGATGTGCTAGTAATTCTAGTAATTCTGGAACTGTAGGTAGAGATCATTAGGGCTGCATGGAACAGGACTTCTGCCTTTGGAGAGAAAACATTTTCTAAAAGTATGTTTAATAGGCTTTTCAAATTTATAAAACCAGAAACAATTAAAAATATGAAAATATTTCACTTCAAATACCTTATGCTTCTCAAAATTACAGTTTTTGTTATGAAGTTATGATGGCGTATCTTCAGAAGTGAAACTAGTTGGAATGATGACCTGAATCTGTACTTTCAGAATTCAAAAATGTCTGTAATCCATATTTTATTTTCTAACCTTTGTAGGAATTAGAATATTTACTGGAAAAAAACAGTATTCTAGAAATGAATTTCTTGACGGAAAAAAAAGAAAAGCTACTTAAATATCAAGATCATTACAAAATGATCCAGGTAATTTCATTTCATTTCTTGTAGTATCTTTCAGTGTTTAGGGATGTTTTGTGTGAAGTATGTTTCTGTTTAACAATTCCTCTGTTAAGTATCTTCAGGCCTGCTCCAGACCTTTTTGAATTTGAAGAAGTTTAAGGGTCTTTCAAATCAGCCTGATTTTGATGTTAGGAGGAATATAGATTTAATAGTCTGCATCACTGTCACTCAAATCACATAACTGTAGTATGATCAATTTCATAAAACACATTAAAATAAAACCACCAATTGTCCAAATAGATACATATTTAACACTGTCTTATGTTCTGGAGTAGTTTTGGCCCCTTACTTTGAAAGTATTAGCCGACTTCAATATTAGTGGAGTAGTTTGTGTTACATAACAAAAAATCAGGAAAATATAATTAAATGCCAGAAAATAGAATTAAAATTGTTTCCATCACAAACACTGAGATCATTAAATACATGCTTGAAGTCTCACATATACAAAATTTTTCGGTTTCACTTCCTAGAATTTATGGTAACCTATTTTGTGTGTGTGTGTGTGTAACATCCTACTCAAATATTTGTTAGCTATGTTATAAACCATGTTGTCTAAAAACCTTCTGATTTATGGAGTATCAGATTGGCTAAAGGAAATCATAAACTCTTGACTTTTTAATTAGTGGATCTTTTTTTTTTTAATATTTTATTTTTTTAATTACTTTTTTTTTAATACTTTAATGGTACTCTTCATGCAGAAATATTTTAGTAGTGGAAATGTTACTTAGAATCATAGAATCATTAAGGTTGGAAGAGACTTCCAAGATCATCTGGTCCAACCATCCCCCTACCACCAATACCATCCACTGTCCAACCTCTCCTTAAACACCCCCTTAGGTTTGCAAATGTCCACCTGTCAGTTATACCTCTTTGTCAGTGTGGTGGTTTTACCATGCTAGGCAGCTGAACACCACAACCGCTCTCTCACTCCCCCTCCTCAGGTGAGGAGGGGAAGAAATAAAGAAAAGAACAACTCATGGATTGAAATAAGGATAATTTAATTAAAGAGAATAATATTATTAAGGAAATATTATCATTAATTAAATAATTCAACTAAAGGGAAAAAAAGGGAAAGGGGAAGAGGGAGGGGGAAAGGGAATGATAAAACAAAAGAAGTAAAGGCTATGTGAAAGTGCAGAGGAAAGAAATTACTCTCTGCTTCCCACAAATGAGCGATGCTTGACCACCTCCTTGAAGCAGGGCCTCAACGCACATAGCCGGTGTTTGGAAGGAGGACGTTTTCAAAACGAGAGGCCACCCCTCCCCTCTTCTTCCTTTTTCCACCTTTTATTGCTGAGTGTGACATCATATGGTATGGAATATTCCTTTGGTTGGTTTAGGTCAGCTGCCCTGGTGATGTTTCTTCCTCACTTTTTTGCCCACCCCCTAGGAGGGTCAGAGAGAGTCCTGATGCTGTGCCAGCACTTCTCAGCAGCAGACACAACACTGGTGTGATAGCACTGCTGTTCTAGCTACAAGTGCAGAGCGCAGCACTATGGGCTGCTGCAGGGAAAGTTAACATCCCAGCCAGACCCAGTACAGTTTTCAAGAATGCTAGATGAAAGGGTCTTAACCTTTAACTTTGTAGAAAATATCATGCATTTCCTCTTGTTTTCTGGATATAGTCAAAATCATATCAGAGAAAAAATGTCATGCTAAGAGTTAAAATTAATTTAATAAAATGAATATTGTGTGCCTTCTTTTAAGACAGCTTTTAATGCCAATTACTTTTGCCTTTCTCCCTTGGCTTCTATAATACCAGGGCCAACACCTGTCACCGCACACTGAATAAACTTGGCAGATACAGAATACAGATTTCCATCTCACTGGCATTTCTTTTTCAAGTAGAAACAGCTGACTATTAGTTCTTGCTTGAAAAGTTTAAAAGCAGACTTTAGACTCCGGCATAGTTTTGGAAACTTTCAGGATAAGACTTTTAACTGAAATAATTCTGATGCTCTATACTATAGATGTGCATTGACTTCATTCCTTTTATATGAAGTTGTTGTTCTAATGTTTGGCAGTGACAATTGTCTTTTAAGATGGTTCACTTATAAGATGTTCCTTAAGTGAACATGCATTATTTCATGGTACTTTATATTCAGTAATTGACTGTTAATCGCAAGTGCCAGAAGTCAGTTAATTAGTAAATCTGTTCTCAAAAGCTGGGTTGGAGGTAACATAGCCAAAAAGCCAGTGAGATCTTTAAACCAGGTAATATTTAGATTAAACTTTCCTCTTTTGTGAGTTTATTGTATTAAGTTCTGAGAAGATTTTATTAATCTGACTTTGTCAGTTATTCTTTTCTTATTTATATGAGCTTTATAGATTCTGAGGTCTGGCTTGGAATGACTTGGATTGGTAAGAGATATTTCACATTTTAGTCCCAGCTTAAGTATTCCCTACTGATCCAGATAATGCTTTTTTATTTTGTCACAAAATTGTCTAAATAAAATATGCTTTTAGGCTTTTTGATGATATTAATACAAACTTTTTTAAAGATGAGATAAAGAGCACAAAGCATGTACATATGTTTTCTCTGAGTTGGGTTAGCATGCTAATGAAGTGAATTGTGCTTTGTGATAGTCACAAAATTCTTCATCATAAGTCTGAAAAAAACCTTACAGTTACTGTGGCAATGCTGAAAATGGAAGAATTGAAGGGGAGTGGTAATTGCTGCTCCTAATCATAGGGACCAACATTCAGAGTCCTTGGTATACTGCTAGTGCTTAACCGGTTGATGATGATAATGGAGTGTTTCCACATTTTTGTGTTTGAAAGACAAGTAAATCTAAATAAAGTCAACATTGAAAAAATCAAGATTGAACAGAGCACGTAATATTTTTCCATTTTAACATTGCTTCTGTATGCTACTACAACAACCAGACACAGTAAAGGGGTGGTTGTGGGTTCATAAATAGAACAAACAAATTGGTATTAACTAGTATTATAGAATCGTTTTGATATTTAATGTAATGGTCTCTTTGAGATACTGAACTCATGCAAGCTGGTAAAATGAGAATTATGATTCCCACACTCCTTGTAATTTCTTACTTATATACGCAGGAACAAAACAGGCACAAATGTATGTCTGATTTATTTTGCTTTTTGATCACATGGTCATAAGTATATTCATTTTATTTTTTTTATCACAACTGCTCCTCACTAAATAGGAGGTGCTGCATATTTTCAAGACATTCAGTGATAGGAGGCAATATGTGTTTTGATCATAATGCCTAATTAAGCCACTCTAATCCTGGAAATCTTAAATTTTGTGGCAGACTCATTGCAATATGTTGCAGAAATGAATAAATGGTACATTCTAAAACTACAAAAGAAATTTATAATATAGTGGGGAAAAAATTAAAGTAAATGCTTGTGTTAGTAGGTGACATTCTCTGATTTGCAGATCAGAAAGGGAACATTCAGTTTGAGAAAATAGTGCCTGGGTTCTAGTGTTCTGAGTGGGACCTTGATTCTTTGGATAGATTGTTTAGTTGATAAGACTTATGTGCTTTAGGATGCAGACAACGGTTGTTGATGATTCACTGAGAACATATTTTTCCCCTGCTATTTCTTTGATTTACCACACAGTTTTATTTGAAGTAATACTGCATTGCTGTTGGAAAATTCTAGTTGCGGTTATACACATTTTTTCCCATCATCAACCCTTTCTGGAAGTTAAGCAGGCTTTTTTTTTTTTTTTTTTTTTTTTTTTCCCAAACAAAATGGGGTTTTTTTTTTTTTTTTTTTTTTTTTCCCACAGCACAATGTAGTTGATGTGATATGATTTTCTTTTTGAAACAGACACTTTTTCTTTTGGCTACTGACATCTATTCTTCTAACTTAACAAATGTGTAGTTCTTCTGAAAGTACTGAAGATGTATTTGTGTGGAATCTTTTGTTTCTTTTCTCCCTTTTTGTTTAGGGAACGTATTTGCAATTTTTATTTTTTTTTAAATAAGTGTCTTTTTGATTATTTTATGTAACAATATTCTTATTGTTGTAGAAGGTTATGATTTAAAAATGAATTAATTTAGTACTATGATTTTGTTTTGACTTGATGTTCTTGTGTCTAAAGAAGTAGGTCAGATGAATTCCTTAAATGATGTTGTAGAAAGGTAAGAGAGGAAGATTATACTGAAAAAAACTAACATCAGTACATAATGATCCAAAGGTCGTGAACTAACTCATAGCTAGAATTAAATTGCATGGTAATATAAGTGTAATCATTGCTGGTATTAGATGTTTCATCTATTTATTTATGTAGCTTTTTATGTTTGGGTGGTTCTTTCCATTGAGTTCCCACTAAATGTAATATTTAAATTATAAAGCTTCAAATTATGAGCAAAAGACTTTAAGTGTAATTAAGTAAAGACAGGAAATGATAAATTTGAGGTTATGGGCTAGTTTCTTCCCTCATAATTCTGAAAGATGAGTTTGTTTTTATTCTGATTAATAATGCCTTGTAATTTTGTTTTTCTTATATATTGGACCCATATAGCATGCTCCCTTATGCAGAATAAAATGCTTAATTGTCTCTCTCCTTGTTTTTGGAGATGATGCTTCAAAACCTTAAAATGTTTCATTTATATGTACCTTAGAAATATTATGTTCTTGCTAGATTCATCATAGATTGATGCCTTTAGATTAAGTAAAATTTTATAAACAGTGATTATGAGCTATACAAATCTCAAAACTCGCACCCAATCATGTAAAAATTTGTAAGATGTTGAAAAAGGAATGTTAAATAATGTGGCTTATTGTGATGCTGCCTAATTTTGTGTGTATGGATACTTCTGCTTTTCCTCTTTCTGTTGGTATTTAAAATGATTTGCCTTACCTTAGTGCCCCATCATAATATTTTGCAACATATCTTAAAATCTTTGTGTTTAGATGCAAGCAATATCATACTAATCTATTAATGAAATACAGAACTGAATAAGTAAATACTAGCCCTGGTGGTTACATGGTAAACTTTCTATCATAATAATATTAAAACTATAAAGTTATATTAGCTCTATTAGAAAGTATCGCTTGGAGGCGTGTTTCCGAGAATGAAATAATAATTTCATTTTCACAATTGATGATGGCGGAATTGTTTTGCAATGATGACAAAAGGTTTTTCAGAGATATGTTGGGATGTCAGTAGCTGACAAGGGTAAAGCAAGATCACAGCTTTCTGTGTGTCTCGTAGTCTAAATGTTCACTGGTGTCCTGCAGAGGGGAGGAGGACAGCAGTTAAATGAGAATACAGGGTATTAATAGAGATTGAGGAGTGGGAAATTAATCATAGGTCAAACTGCTCTTCACTGCACCTAATGTGATCTTGTCGAAGGGATGGTTCCTTTTCTATGGGATCTCATCGTATAGTTGTGATGCATGTGTTTCTGATCTGGCCTCAGAATGGCTGGTGTGCATGGGGTACAGACGACTTAGGGTAACCTTTCTGGTCTGCTCCTTTCCTAAGTCACCTTCTCCTTCCAACCACCCTGCATCATTAGAGTTTTTGCCTGTTCCTTCTTGTCTGTTTTTGTTCCTACTTGTATTTCCATGCTTGCTCCTGATGTTGCTAATGGATAAAGTCAGCCGTCCTTCTTTCCTTCTTTCCACCTTCAAATCTTCCTTTCTTATCCAGTACTGACAACTGGAGAGTAGAATTCTGCTTCTAGAATGGGTCCTTTCACAATCTGAGAGAAGAACAAATTGGGCTTTCTAAATTGTCCAGCCAGTATTCTTGTTGATGCAGGAATTCTGTCTGTTTTCAGCCAGCTTAAGAACTATGATATGTGGTCCATCACCTGTCCAGATTGTGAGTCGTCTCAGTGGCTGAAACACGTCACATTAGATTTGAAATGGACTTCTTTATTGAGAAATAGTCCTCTTCACGTTGACAACAGGAATGTTTCCAAGTCTATGTATTTGAGATAAACAAAGATGATCCCAAAGAGAAAGCTTCCTATTCTGGAACACCCCAGAACTGTACTGCAACAAACATTCATTTACTAAAGTAATTTCATGAAACAATTCTGCAGTAACAGGGTGAAATGGTCATGTTTACTAATGCTAGTTGGTCATATGATTAATAAATTTTGTAATCTGTGTTGGAAGATATAACTTTCTTTGGAGGCAAGTATTCCCAGTGTATTAATTCTCTGGTAAATGTAGTGTACCCCCATGCAACTAGACACGTTCTTAAGTTCTGATAAAGAGAACACTTTTTCTGTTTTGGAGGGTAGCTCTTTGGGGGGGGGCTGGAGGGGAAATCAAGTGAGAGAAGAAAACATCCAAGAATTTGTCTGTTGCCATTTTAAAGAACCTGTAATGATGTACAGCATGAGTCATGTTTTTTCTTCAAACTGCAGTTCACCTTTGAAATTCATTTTGTGATTATTCATGCTGCAAAGCCTATCTACTTTCCCGAGAACCTGATGAAGCAGTAGCTGGCAGATTTGCTTCTGATTGCAAGCTGAGTATACCTTGATAAAGTGCCTTACAACAAATGTGTAAACACTGTAATTGAAGAGAAAAAATTATTTGTGCTCCCTGCCCCCAACATCTCTATCTGAATTCAAAGGGAAAAGTTACTGTTTTCCTTAACTGAAACATGACAGTGTATAAGAATGCTTGAAGTTGGGGGGGGAGGAGTGAGAGTGCAATGGACCTTAACTATAGCCTGTTTTATGCTAAAGTTTCAGCTAGATTTTAAATAATTCCACCTTAACTTGAGTTCTGATAGGAAGAGGATGATGGAAAAGTACAGGCTCAAATGCATTCTCAGTATGGATTGGCCATAATTAAGCTGGTCAGCTGAAATCTGGAGATACACATTCTTCTGTTACTGGGAAGTTAGATTGTGAAACAGTTCCTCTTCTTGAGCTGGCTCTGAAGATTTAGGGGTGACTGACATACCTACACCATGTAACCAGGGAAAATACCTTACCGTTTTGCTGTCATTCCTGTTTCTGTACTGTTGAACTAGGTTAAACATAAATGCTTCTGTTCTTGAACACTTGCTGTGCTGATCCAGGTTAACAACTCTGATTTCAGTTTGTCCACACATAGACACTAGAAATGTCATCAATTTTAATATAATCTTCCTTGGATTTTAAATGGAAATTGAGTGTTTAATTTACATGACATACCACAAATCTCTTAAATTTAAAAATGTTAATGCTGTCTTGTATTTCTTAATGGAAACTGGAAACTTGCAGATAATTCAGAATCTTGGCCGGGAGTAAATAATATCCATTGTGACTGATACTGCTTATGATTGATGTTAGTGGTAAAGCACATATGAAAGCTACTTTAATTAATTAATAAATATCAGTATAAAAGTTAGTGACTCACAGAAAACATTTGATGGTATTTGACAGTTAAGTTAGTTACATTTTTTGCTATCATACTTTATCGGAAGCTCTTTGCTTGCCCTGTATATTAATTATCAGTTTGAAAACTACTGTTCTAAAAATAATTGTGATAAAGTAGAAATAATCCATCTAAAAGACTTTATTTAATTCAAATCATTGCACCTGAAGAGACCTGTTGAGTCATCTAGTTAGCTCAGCACAGTGTCCAATTGTGTTTTGAATATCTGCACAGATGGAATCTCCACAGTCTCAATGGACAACCTGCTGACCACTCTCACAGTAGAAAGGTTTTCTGATGTTCAAGCAGAATTTCCTGTACTTCAGGTTGTGCCCAGTGCTTATATCTTGTCACAAGGCACTACTGAGAATAGTCTGGCTCCTTCTTCATTCCTTCCCATCAGGTATTTATACACATTGATAAGATCCACCTTGACTTCTTCTCCAGGCTGAATAAGCTCTCTAAGCCTCTCATTGTATGATAGGTGCTCCAATCCCTTAATCATCTTTGCAGTTCTTTGCTGAGCTCATTCCAGTATGTTCATGTCTTGTACTGGGGTGCCTGGAACTGCGCGTAGTCCTCCAGATGTGACCTCAGCAGTGCTGAGCTGAGAGGAAGTACCATCTCCCTCAGCCTGCTGGCAACACTCCTAATGCATCCCAGGATACCATTGGTCATTCTTGCTGATGGCCATGTATTGCTGACTTGTGGTCAGCTTGTCCACCATGGCCCACAAGTTTCTTCTCTGCAAAGCTGTTTTCCAGCCCTTTGGTCCTTGGTGTGTTAATGCCCAGGTGCAGGACTTAGCGTTTCCTTTTGTTGAACTCCACAGGGTCCTCAAAAGGCTGAATGGCAGAATGATCAGAATGACACTCTTTCTGCTTTTGTGCCATCTACAGACTTGCTGAGGGTGCCCTCTACCTCATCATCTAGATCATTAAAGAGGAGTTCAGACAATATTGGTCCCCCAGTATCGGGGTATACCACTAGTGCCTTGTCTGCAGGTAGACTTTGTGCCACTGATCATAAGCACTGATGACTGAGCTCAAGCATTCAGCCAGTTTGTCCACCTCACTTTCCACTTATCTAACCTGTACTTTTTGAGCTTATCTAGGAGACTGACTAAAGCCTTGGTTCAAGTCCTTGGAAACCTTTGCTGGTTGCCATGATCTTTGAAAGATAATTAAGTAGCCTCAAAATGACATCAGTCAGCTCCCTCAGCACTTGTGGCTGCACCCAGTCTTGCACCATGGACTTCATAATGTTTAGTTTTAGTGTTCCATAGTCTGATCTGCTTCCATTGAGGGTTTAAGCCCTCCTTGCTGCAGACTTTCCCTAGAGTCTTAGGGACCAGTCTTAAGACATTGAGACAAGGCATTTTTTGTGTCTTTTGCCACCAGGGCCCCCTTCCCAACTCAGCAAAAGGTTTGTGTTTTTACTAGCCTTCCTCTTGATATTCATATATTTCTGGAGTATTTTTTTGTGTGTTTGTGTGGTTGTTGTTGCCCTTAACATCTCTTGCCAGGTTTAACTTTAAGTGGGCTTTGGCTTTCCTAACCCTATATCCCTATGTGCTGGGGACAGCATTTCTGTATTCTTTCTGGATCACCTGTCCCTGCTTCCACATCCTGAACACTTCCAGTGATTTTAGTGAGGAGCTCCTTGTTCATTCATGCAGGCTTCTTGCTGGCTTTGATTTCCTGCTTGTCGGGATGGACCATTCTTGATCTTGGAGGAGGTGATCCTTTAATAGGAATGAGGTCTCTTGGAGCCCATGTTTCTCATGAAATTCTTCTTAGGAGACGTCCCTAAGAGACCAAAGTCTACTCTTAAAGTCCAGTGTTGTGATCCTGCTTTTTGCCGTGTTCCCTCTTCTCTAGATCCTGCACTCCACCATCTCATGGTCATTGCAGTCAATGCTGCTGTGCATTTTCACATCCCCAAACAGTCCTTCTATGTTTGTATCAGACCCAGCAGAGCGCCTAAGAGACTGACACAGTCAGCTGTGTTAGAAAGTTGTCAGTGTGCTCCAAAATTCTTTTGGATTTCTCATGCCCTGCTGTGTTGTCCTTCCAGCAGATCCTGGGATGCTTAACATTCCCCATGAGGACCAGGGCCTGCAAATGTGAGGCTTCTTCCAGATATCTGAAGAAGGCCTCATCTACAGCAGGCAGATGCAGCCATGTCAGCTATGTTGGCTTGCCCACTAATCCTGACCCTGACAGTTCTTGACTGATCACCTCCCTCAAAACAGAGCTTAGTGCCTTCCAGCTGCTCTCTTACATCAAGGGCAACTCCTTCTTCTTGCCTTCCTGGCCTTTCCTTCCAATAGACTGCATTTATGATTCTGAAAAATTCAGCGCATTTATGATTCTGAAAAAGGTGTTTCACAGGAGATGGGAAACAGGTCTCAGAGGTAGGTGCTTTATGTGGCTGGAGTACTCAAACATTTATGTTTTCTTACAAAACTAATATATGACTTACATCCTGTTAAATACCATCTTCTAAGAAAATATTTAGGTTGGTTTTAGGTACAGACATGGAGGAGACAGAATACTAATAATGAAAAATAGATTTTAAAAAAATTATCTACTGTACCTGCAACTAAGCTTATAAATGAGATTCCTGGAAATTTTACAGGTCACAACAAGGTTTAAAATGGAACACTGAAAAATAGAGATTTCAGAAAAGGCACTTTTACAGATAGCAATGCATCATTTTGATGATCTGTTAAAGGTATTTATGGATATGGCAACAATACTATGCCCACTTCTTTTTCACGTGTGTGCCAGATACTTCACATATATTTCTCCACTTTTTTTTTTTTAATAAATTACTCTTGTTACTTTTCCTTCAGACACTCATTTTTATCCGGTCTCTATTAATCACTTGAATTGTTTCTTTTGGCCTGTATTTTTTTCCAGTTTTAGTGTCTTCATTTCTCAAAATTATTTTTGCAGACTATGAATAAAAGGACTTTATTCGTTTTAGGAAAAGATTCTTCTCCCTTGCCTTATGTTTTCTTTTTTTTTTTTTTTTTTTTCTCCTTCAAACTTAAATTCCTTTTTTTTTTTTTTTTGTAAATTATCTGAATTATTTTATTATCTTGTGGCTAGCTTGAAGAGTGAATATTAAGAATTAGCATGGTGGTTTATGGTGGTTTTCTTTTAGAAATTCTGTGTCTCTTATGGTATTGCATTGTTAGTTAACAGCTTTGAACACCCAACTTGCCTTGCACTGTATTCAGTTAGTCATATAGCTGCCTAGCGTTTTTTCACAATTAGGTACCTCTTTTGACTGTCTGGTTTTAAAGATATGCCAGGGATTGTGCTTAGACAAATTTAATTTTTCAAGGATGTAAGTAAGTAAAAATAACAACAAAGTCACATTATATATATTGTTTTGAGACCAAGGTTCCTGTCTTACCATTTTAAAACTGTCCTGGCCAGTTTTATGCTGCATCATAAATTTATTTGAATGAATTGACTAATATGTTGTATTTCTCAAGTCCATCACAGATAGTACACAAATGCATTCACAGTGAGTATGCTCAAGATGATTCTTTTTTTATCTGTTTAACCTGGGGATTCTAATTGAGACTGTTGTGAATGTCCAAAATATATTTAATTCACTGGCAAATTGGAGTTCATTAGCACCAATCTTATCAAGATTTTCACTAGATCTAGCGTTTGTAGAAATTTTATTTTGTTGGGAAAACATCATGAGAGTGTGCAAAATGTACTTAGAATTAAGACCTATGTAGAGTGGAACTACCGTGGTGGTTCTGTAAAGGCAATGCTTCTAGGTAGATTATCTGTTAATTGGCATGCACTTGGGAATTTTTTGGTACTTGATACGCATACGTGGGGAACAATACCAAAGCAACTCCACATCTCTGGATAAACTTGATATATACAAATACAAAACAAAATAAATATTGTTTTTATTCAATGTAAGTCATCTGATACTATTAGTGAAATTATCATGAGTACTTGAACATTGCTTTCAGTCAAAATACAAAATCTTACCCAATGTTAGTCAAAATCGTTAAATACTTTTACCAGCATTTTTGTTTTTCATGCTAATATAACTGGGAGAGATCGCGATATATAACAAACTTTAGGATATTTTGGGAACAATTTTAAAGCCTTGTCCCTTCCTTTATCTTTAACTGCTAAATCATATTTGTTTCAGTATTAATAAGTTTTGAAGTGTCACAGAATACACCTTATAATATTCGTAGAAATTTTGTTGCCTATTTTACCTATTAGACACCTCTTAATTTCCTTCAAACTGTATTACATTTTATGTATATTGCACATTCGATTCTGAATTAGTTTGGTTGAAATAACATTATTTGTCAAGTATTAAGTGACTGTATTTGTATAAATACATATTCTAACCTAAAATTCATATGCTGGAGGTTGATTACCATATAACTAAGAAAAACTCAGGTGACTTGCATAACAAAATTAATTTTACTAATGCATCTTTTATCTCTGTGAAACTTCCTTATTAATTATGCCGTTAAAATTAAGGTTCTTTTTTGCTTAGAGTAATGTAATTGCTGTGATTTTAATATGTAGGCAAAATGTACGGCATCTTAATTTTAACAGAGCTGTAAACTACTGCCAAGGTAGGTAAGAGGTCATTTCTGTCTAGTTCCTGATATCGAGAAAGTAGTTACAGTGGTAAAATATTAGTTACTGCAGTTATCACAATATAACATAAATACAGCAATTTCATGTCATCGTTTTAAAATTGCTGGCTGGTTATGAGAAACTTAATAAGGTTAAGGAGATGATGAAGAAAAGACATGGCAAAAGTCAGCTCTATACACCAACATAACTAGATTACACATCCAACTTTGTCTTTGAATAAAAATATATTTATAAAAAGTAGTTTTTTAAAATACGTTACACAGAATACTTTTGACTTTGCTTAAATAAAATCATATTGACACTAATTTCTTACTTCACTGCTACTGTTCTTAAAAAAAATCAAAATAAAAAACTTTGCTTCTGAGACTTGTGCATTTTTCCTCATTAAAGGCTTAAAATGACTAGAACAATGTGTGACATTTAAAGTAATCGTGTACTTAAACTACTGAGATTTTTTTTTACTTTTTCTAGCAGAAGAAGTGGAAACTAGAAAATCTGTTCTTAAACCTGAAGGATGTTGAGATACATTAATTGTCTAAACCAGACTTTCCTAGTTCTATAGAATTTCTTAAATATACCTGTTATTTACACTCAACAGACAATTTTTTTAGTTTTGTATTTGCATTATAAATTTAAGCATCCTCAAGAAAGTAATTGTTTAGGATGATCAGCATTTGTTTCCAGAAATAAATACCATAATGGAATTACACTTAAAAATTGTTAAGTGCAAGTCTGATTAATGATTAAAAAGTAAAACAAGATACTGAGGATAAAGGACTGAGAACAATTTTGAATTCCATCATGCATCATAATATTTTTCTGTACAATAAGTGCACGATTACTACCTGAAGTAAATGTAGTTAATTTTTATGTTGGGAGAACAGTCCAAGTGCAAGAACAGTGCAAGTTTCTGTGCTAGGTTTTCAAAGAGCTTAGTCTGAGTTTGAAATAAGTATATAGAAAGAAGTAAATGTGTCATTGCAAAACAAATTTCCATTCACCTGCTAGATAGTGTCTGAAATAGGTCTCAGTAGCTCAGGGGAAAGTTAAAAAGGGAAAACAGTTTGAGCTCATAAGCAAGAAGGAATGAAGAATATTCTGACCTCCCTTATATTCAGGCTGTGTAACCAGAAAAGTGTTTTTTTTTTTTTTTGTTTGTTTGTTTGTTTTTTTAATAATTGAAGAGCCTCCTTGTTAGTGCTGAAGAACGAAAGGAAATAGCTATTTCCATCTTCATGACCTAAACTGTAATTTCAGGCAGTGTTTCACTTTGTTGGCTGTTTTTGTGGCATTCTTTTGCAAAATAATAATAATAATACATCATCCTTTGGACTATTTAATCTTTGCTATTTAAAACTAATTGAAGTTCTATGATAATGTAATTTTTTCCAAGCATGACGGTATGTATCATTTGTTTCCATTGAGGAAAATTTCATGTCAAGTTCATACTATACCTTTTTTTTTTTTTTTTTTTTTTTTGTAGGAGGTAAAATTTTGATTTAAATTATCATGATGTTTTTTGCAGTGAGTTGTGCTAATGTGGTGGTTTTACCGTGCTAGGCAGCTGAACACCACAACCGCTCTCTCACTCCCCCTCCTCAGATGAGGAGGAGAAGAAGTAAAGAAAAGAACAACTCACGGGTTGAGATAAGGAAAATTTAATTAAAGAGAAAAAATATTATTAAGGAAATATTATTATTAATTAAGCTATTCAACTAAAGGGAAAAAAAGGGAAAGGGGAAAAGGGAGGGGGAAAGGGAATAAAAAACAAAGCAAGGAAAAGCTATGTGGAAGTGCGGAGGAAAGAAATTACTCTCTGCTTCCCACAAATGAATGATGCTTGACCACGTCCTTGAAGCAGAGCCTCAACGCACATAGCCGGTGTTCAGGAGGAGGACAGATGCAATGAGAGGCCACCTCTCCCCTCTTCTTCCTTTTTCCACCTTTTATTGCTGAGTGTGACATCATATGGTATGGAATATCCCTTTTAGGTCAGCTGCCCTGGTGATGTTTCTTTCTCACTTTTTTTTTTTTTTGCCCACCCCCTAGGAGGGTCAGAGAGAGTCCTGATGCTGTGCCAGCACTTCTCAGCAGCAGACACAACACCGGTGTGATACCACTGCTGTCCTAGCTACAAGTGCAGAGCGCAGCACTGTATGGGCTGCTGCAGGGAAAGTTAACATCCCAGCCAGACCCAGTACAGCTAAACACTTCAGATTGAAGATGCAAGAAATACTGTACTAGGGTATGATGAAAATTAACTGCTTCTAGGGAGATCTTGCTTTTCTTCCTTCCTTCCTTGTTTTCCAGCCTTTATCTGGTGTTCTTCAAAATTGTTATTACTTACATTAGTTATAGTGACTGTATTAAATGGGGAAAATTATTTAAGTCTTAATGAAATCTGACCAAAAATGCAGTGAACTTATCGTATGCTTGGAGAAAGGATATGTTACCTAACCAGTAACAAAGAACACAGGAGTAGTCTGAAGATACCGTATCTCATGAAAATATGCAAAAGCTCTCAAGAGTCTAGTGGCATTTGCCTCCCTTCTTACATCAAGGTACTCTCTTGGATATTCTTTTGGGAACAGAATATTTATTAAATAAAAACAGTAACTCTTATACATATATTCCTATAACAATTCCTATAACAAGTTAATTTCATAAATTTTCAACACATTCCTATTGTCACCACCAATTATGTCATCTTTTCAGATACCAGTCACTGCCATAGCTGATTAATTTTCCATTGCACAGTGGAAACCCAATAATATTTTTGAAGGAAGAAGTAATTTTTTAATTTGATTTTTGATATTTTGTATTTTTAATCTGTGCACTTTAAGTTTTTAAGTGTGGCCTCATGGATTTTAAATACCTTTACATATGCTTAATAAATCTGCATGCATCCAGTTGAGGAAGGCTGCATTTCAGAAGAATTTCCTTTTGCTTTTCAAAAACACTTTTAGCCAAAAGCCTTACTATAAGCAATGTCTGGGCCCCTCTGAAGAGGGGAGCTGCTCAGAGCAAGAACGTGTCTTAATCATGATTTTTCTCATCCGGATTAGCCAATTTGTGGGAGGTCTGACGTAGTCTAAAATACCAAGAAATTTCAAACAAAGTTATAATACAGCTAAAGCTTTTAGTCAAATTCAGTCCCAGTGCTACAGCCTTTAAAAATCTATGTTTTGATTTGTCTTATACAACAAAAAGTGTGAGCTTGTTTCTGCATCCCTGCCAGCTGGCTTGTAGAAAGGAACTGAGGCACTCTTGTGAAGGGGGGCATATGTATGGTCTTAGTTTGTAGCATTAGAGGAAGTGATATTTGTGTCCAAAATAGAATTCCTTTGCCTCTCCCTGTCACTTTTTCAGCAACAGGAAGATTCTTGCTGATATTGTTTTATCCTACTCCGGATTTTGTTGGGGAGAAGTATGATCTCTGCTTTGTGGTTTTTGAAATTACATGTTGAATAGATTAAGTGGAGCTGTGGGGAGAGTTCCTATTGTACCAAAGAAAGAACTTCAGGAGTGAGAAGGAGGAAAAGAGGGAGTGAGAGGGGAGAGCATAATATAGAGACAATATAATGGCAAAGTGACAACAATCTGTAGAGTGTGTTTTAGATACAGGAATGGAAAAGTCAGCTACTTCTTCAGTTATGTGTGCAAGTCTTGGAGGGAAGTGCAGTTCTCTATCCACAACAATGGGGGAAAGCAAGACTGTATTAGAAGACAGAAATTAGATATTAATCATGTTAATTTTGTTTGTCGCTTTATCTGTTCCTTGTTGGTGCAGGGGGAAAATTACTAGGAAGTTTTCTTTCAGTTCTTTCAAAGATTTTCTGTAATGGGAAAGTTCTTTGGATATATAACTGAAGTAAGTAGAAGTCTCAACTGAAGGCTAAATTTGACTTTTTTTTTTTTTCTAACATTGTCCCTAAATTTGTGTTTCATCCTTCAATTAATAGTCTGCTCTTAGCATTCAATCTTTCAGAAAGCCTATTACACAGAAGATTTGATATCGTTTCTCAAATAATCTTTGACAGTTTTGGTTTTGTCTTGATGTCATCTATTGTCAAGGATGTTGAATTTTATTTCTTGTATCTTCTGAAAAGCACATGTATATGTGCCTTTGTTTTCACTATAATTTTTAGAATTTTGAATGTTTTCCTGAATCCATTTGCCTTTTTGACAATTTCCATAATAGTATTGTTTTGTTTTGTTTTTTTAAGATGCATTAGGTGATGATACAGTTTCATGATCTGTAGTTGTTAAAATGTAGCAGGTCTGTGTGAGTAAAAAAAAAAAACAAAAAAAAAAACAACCAAACAAAACCCCCCACAAAACTATCAATGTAATAGCTTTTAGTTACCTCTAAGTAACATAATACAGTGTCAATCAGTGGCTTTTTCAGAATATGTTACAACTGATGTGTTCTGGTTTAATAAAAATATTTTTTGGTGATTTAAAGACTTTTCCTAGAGGAAGAGAATAGATGTGTTGGGGTACTTTGTGTGCCTGAATCTCTGGTATGGGTGATGGATATTCTTTCACTAGGAAGGCAAGGCAGAAAAGAGGCAAGGTTGTCATTTGTAAGAATTAACAGCATTAATCAACAGAATTAATACCATGGAGAATTGGAGGGGATGGATCACAGAGTTTAGGAGAGCTGAGTTTTAGTCAGATTATGAGAGATCTGGCTGATGTCACTCTGAGATCACTATCATTTCAGAGACCGAGGAAAGCCTGATTATAGGAGAAAGATAAGGATGGTTTGCAGATCTACAGGCTAGCCAGTCTGTTAGTCCTTGAAAAAAGTATGCAGCAACTGCCATTGGCAGCCATTTGGGGGTAGATGAAGAAGGTTGGAATAACGAAGGATTTACCAAAAATACTCTGCCTGATGAACCTTAATTGACTTCTGTGTCAAACCAATGAGATTATGAATGAGGGAAATACAGTGAACAATGTATATTGACCTGAGCATGAAGAACAGAAGGCTTAAGGGAAGCCTACAAGCAGATGTCCAATATCTACAAAGTTGTCAGAAAGATGGAACCAGGCAGGTTCTTTTGAGGTATATAGCAGGAGGACAAATGGTAATGGTCATAAATTCATAAATTGAAACATGGGAAGTTAGAACTTCATGTAAGGAAAAAAAAAAAAAAAAAGTTTGATGAAGGTAAACACTAGGATGTTTTAGCCAATGAGGTTACGTTGTGGTCTAACTCCAGCAGGCCACTAAGTTCCACACAGCTGCTTGGATACTCTCCTCAAATGGGATGTGGGGGGAGAACTGGAAAGGTAAAAGTGCAAGAACTCATGAGTTTAAATAGAGTATACTAGGTAAAGCAAAAGCAATGTTTGCAAGCAAAGCATTCATTTGCTACTTCCAATTAGAAAGCAGGTGTTCAGCCACTTCCAGAAAAGCAGGGCTTATCACACATAACGGTTTCCTGGGAAGACAAATGCCATTGCTCCAGATGTCCCCCTGCTTTCTCCTTCTTTACCCAGGCTTTTATTGCTGACCATGATGTTATTTGGTCTGGAATATCTTTTTGATCAGTTTGGGTCAGCTTTCATGGCTGCATCCCCTTCCAGCTTCTTGTGTGCCCCCAGCCTCCTCTCTAGCAGGGCAGCATGAGAAGCAGGAAAGTCCTTGGATCTGTGTAAGCACTGCTCTGTTAGCAGCTAAAAAACATGGTGTATCATCACCGCTGTTTTCTTCAAAAATCCAAAACACAGCATTGTGTGAACCTCTATGAAGAAAATTAACCTTATCCCAGCCAAAACCATGACAGGTTATAGAATCTCAGTCCTTAGAGGTTTTCAAGATCCAACTAAACAAACTGGTCTGAATTCAGTGTTGATATTGCTTTGAGTAGGAGGCACAACTTGATGACCTCAGGAGGTCCCTTCCAACCTGAATGATTGTGTGATTTTATGATTTAATTCTGTGGTTATAAATTGAGAAAAATAAATATCCCACTCCTAATCAGTAAAGTCAGACTGAGAATAACTCAGATCCAGAGGATACTCCACAGGCTAAATCATTTGGAATATTTTACTCCAATTTGGCCTATCTCATTGCCAGAAAACAGACCTTAGTAAACAAGGGCAGGGCAAGGGATGTCCGAAGCAGAAGTCTAATTAATGTAGTATTTGTAGTTTTATACTGATCAGAACTTAAATCACAGTTGCATGGAATATAACATTTTTGTGTTTGGAAATGCATTTGCCCTGTTACAATAGGAATTCATGCTATGCAATGTATTATGTTTAATGTGAGGTTTTATAGTAAATGAAATATAGTCATCCAGAATGTAGAACTGCATATGTTCTATAAGATACACAACAAAAACTAAGAAGGACTTGTTGTAAGATCTGTGTATTTGTGACTTGTGTATGTTTTTCTGGACTGTGAGAGAGGCTTCCTTCCAGCTGGGATTTTTTTCTGAGGTTAGGCAACAAACCCTTTTCTTCAGAAACCAAAGTAGTACTGTTCTTGCATTTTAAAATGTGGGAAAATAAATTAGTTCTGTATCAAGTTCCTTGATTAACTACTTGTTTTTAGTGAAGGTGTATCTTTTGTATCTCTCTTTTTTTTTTTTTTTTTTTTTTTTCTACATGCTTAAATTATTTAGCAATTTCTGAGGTATGTATAACAAATAAACCTAGGTGTTGATAATTTGATAGCAGTTCTCTGGATGCAAAGGAAATGTTGAAGTTGCAGATGCAGTTTGTGTTCTGGTTTGGGCAATCTGACCTAAGTGTCAGGTGTTCTATTTCATTTCATAAACCTCTTTTCTTTTGAACAACATAGTCAAGAGGAGTTTATCTTGCAGATTGTCAGCTGAAGGCCTTGCTGTCGTCTTTCTTGGCATCATCCCAAACTTCTTGATTTGATGCTTAGTTTCCCAGGCAGTTCTTCATTCTGTCTTCTGATCTAAATTCTTGTCACCTTTCTGATGGAACAACTACTATAGCTTGAGGGAGGTGATGGTTTTTTATGTCTCTGGTTCTCCTGCAAGATAAGTTACTTTGTTCAATTTACACATCATACCTTTCATCAGTTGTATTCAGATTTTCAAACATTGGTTCTGTTTTTGAGGATGCAAGGGGATTTGTGTACTTCAGTATCAAATTCCTAATGCAATTACTTCTTCACAAAAAGAAGAGATGATGTAGTTTGCATTTTTTTTTTTTTCTGTTGTTACTTGGGATCTCTAGAAGCTGCTCTATTTACACTGTCTACTTCTATCTTTCATGGCAGAAATTAATCTTCATTGAGTGTTGTCTTCAGCTTATTGTTTTGGACAATAATTTGCCTGAGCAATAATGAATTTGATTAGACAGTATTATTTGTACTGAAATAAAATGTGGAAAGAGGCAGGGTTAGGGAGAGGGAAGGCACCTGTATCACTGAATAACTATGGCAGGCACTTTGTGTTGGAGCTGCTTTGCTGCTCCAACTTTGTTGGGAAAATTGCTTTTGATTGATTGGTTTTCAAGTAACATGTCTGATTTTTAAATAGAGTTTGGAAGACTAAGATCATTCCAAGTTGGACAAGTAGTTAAGACTGGAAGAAGAGGTCCTTACTGTCACCATTGTTCTTTCCTGAAATTTTTATCAAGGTTATGATGACATCTGCCAGCTCCCTCAGCACTCATGTGTGCATCTAGTCAGGGCACATGGACTTAAGTATGTCCAATTTGCTTAAGGGTTCCCTGACTTGACCTTCTAACGCTAAGGGTGAGTCCTCTGTTCTTCAGTCCAGCCTTTTCCATAACCTGTGTGACAAGATCCACTCCTTCAGCAGTAGGCCCGCATTTTCTCTGGTCTTCCTTTTGTCATCTTTGTACTTAGAAAAGCCATTCTTGTTGCCTTTGATATCCCTTGCCAAATTCATTTGCAGTTTGGTTTTTCTGAATTTCATCCCTGGATGTTCGGATAATGTCTCTGTACTCCTCCCAGGTTACTTGTCCTTGCTTCCAACCTCTGTATGCTTCCTTTTTGTTTTTGAGTAATACCAGCCTTACTATTTGCAGACTGACACAAAGGCAACATTGAGTACCTCAGTCTTTTCTGTCCCATGTAATCAGCTTTTTCTTTTGTCAGTTTCCCTGGGTTTGTTCTCCTGTTTGCTCTTTCTTCTTTCCTTTCTCTGAATATTATGTCCCATAATCTAGGTAAGGTGGGGAAGCAGCAAAGCATCAGTGGCATAAGATGCCCTGGCACAGCTGTAGCTCTATTACCAAGAATCTGCATCTTATATATGTAATATACAGATTATATATTAGATCTATATGTAATATTTTAGAAACCTGATGGCAGTCACAGAAGACTTCCTGAACCAAATCATTTACCATATACCGTTTTTCTAGCAAAATATTCATTAATGCTAAGAACATTTAGTTATCAAATTAATGAACAAGTTCTGATTGCTACTTAGATCTCTTCTGACTTTTCTTGGTTAATGTCTGCAGTGGAGAGTCTCTATATCCTATGGAATAAATGAGCAGTTATATGCTGTAGTTTTTTTTTGTTGTTGTTGTTGTTGTTTTTTTTTTTTTTTTGTGCAATATTAATGTATTAAATGTAGCAGAGTAAAGATCCATGGTATATACTGCAGATGCTTGAAGAGTTGTTACAGATGCTGTGGGGACTATAATTACGTCTTAGTTCTGGGTATGCTCAAGCTCTCCTGTACTATTTCCTTTACATATTTTTTCACATACAATCATTCATAATGTCTCCCAGCAGACTGGTCCATTCACACTCACTCAGCTCCAGCTTGGATCATTTCAAACTAAGCAGGAAGTGTCCTCATGACATGAAATTTTGTTTGTTACCTCACTGCATTATTCATTTCAAACTCTTGTCATTGTATACTCCAGGTAGCAATAATATTTGCTTGTATAAAATAAATGATAGTATCTCATTGGTTCCTGAACTTAAATACTTAAATACTGCATGCTCTGTTGGTAATATCTGAAAATCTGAAATCTTCCCTTCCTTACTATAAAAATATTTGCTCTTATATTGTTAAGTTTTCATCTGTGTCTTTCACCAGGAAACTGACAATATGACCAAACTGAAGATATTTACTTTACTATAGACCTGAAGGCAATCCTGTATCTTAGGTCTGGATAACTCACATTATTTCAGACAAATAGAAATAGTGACCAATCTGTATCTTATATACAATAACACACTGTAGTGTGTATGTTAATGAGACATTGTGGATTGATTCTCATCATGTTTAACTCATTTTTTTCAGTGATTTAGTTCTGTTGTACTCAATATATATATGTATATTTTGGCCTGTGCTTGGGTTGTTGAGAAGTTACCGGTTTATTAACAGAATAATTATGACACTAAATGTTGTTTGTTAGTTTTAAAAATGATGATTTGGATTAAAACAGTTGATAACTTGTGTGGAGAGGGAAAAGGTGTAATGGAGGAATTGAGTCTAATATGAAGATTCTTAATGATTTAATAGTATACAGAAAAACTGTGAAAGACAGATTTGAAATTTGCTTTCTAATTTATTTGCATGTAAGGAATTATGGTTTGCCTTTTTGAGTTCATACAAAAATTAGAAGGGAAGAAAGAGTATCACTTTCAAAGATGTTGGGTTGAACTTGCAGGTAATTCTGGAGATAAAAATCCTTACAGAAGCTGTGCAGTTAGCATGAACTCAGATAACTGGCTTGCACATTATACACAGTAATGTAAGAGTGTTAAAAGGTGTTAAAAATATCTGCAGAGTTAAAATGGGTACTTGTGTTAACTAACCATTTTATTGGCCTGTTTTTACTGATGGGTTTTTCTTTAAACAGGATTTATGAATAAATGTAAAATGCAAGAAGCACATAATATTGGTTGATCCCAAAACAAAGGATTTTATTTCTATGGATCATATTTGATTAGTGAAAATAAGCAAAAAAATGAGGTATTTACCTGAATTGATTTTATTTTATCCATCACTTTTCCCCTCTATAAATGCAATCTCATGGTACTGCTGTGTGATACTGGCCATGTATTACTGCTGTGTTTTGTATTACAAATTATTACTGATAAGATGAAGAATTCATTTGCTCTGATCACAAGAGAAAAATCCGTGGGGGAAAAATACCACTGAAGAAAATGTCACAAATTTTACAGACATGATAAAAATAATTTCTTCAGTTAAAAAAAAAAAAAAAAAAAAAAAAAAAGCCTGGTGTTGTGTTTGTGTGTTGGTTATGCCCACTATAGAACTGAGATCATGAAATTATTTGGGTGTTTACTCTTCTGGGGCAATACTATGATACAAAGTATTGATTTTGAATTGTGTGAATTTGATGTGCAACCATTTGCTGCATTTTCAGGTGGCATTTGCAGTAGCAAGTCCTTCTGATGCTATTTTTGATATGTCAGGAACATTAGCACAATATTTTTCTAAGCATCCACTTTTCATGAATTATGATTGTTTTGAATTAAATGAGAAGAAAGTGTGACTATTTCTTCTTTCCTTCTCCAGTACAGTTCTACTTATTGCTATTAAAGTGTGGAAAGTGTGCTGGCATGCCACAATGAAAAGTTAGAAGGGAATTTGTGCAGAGTTGGTGGGTTGCATGCCCTTACCCCAACAATTCAAGACAGTCTGCCTCTTAAAAGGGTAGCAGAAAATACATAAATTTCGGTGTAATTAGAATTAAACTGAATCAGTTTGAGGTTTCCTTTTTGTACCCTCCCTGCAATGGATCTAACACATCGTCTTACTGTGGATCTTACATAGTACCCTTTTGGGAGGTTTTATCCTCACCCTTCTCAGTACTTGCAAACGTCCAACATATTGACAGAAAAGCAGGGTATGTTAAGAACGCTCTTTAAATTATTTATGCCAACGATGATTCACTTAGATGGAAATGATTTAGGAAATAATTCAGCTAAAAAGATCTAAAAGAAGTGCTAATGCAGTTGTCAGTTAGCAACAAGCAGCTGGAAGTTGGGTGGCCAAAACCCATCCTTGCTGTCACAGTAATTTCAGGATGTCTCTCTGCCCTTTGACACCTCTCAGAAGCTCACCAGGCATTCTGATCAGTCTGATCTACAGTAGTTTGATTCACAAGGGCCTACCGAAAGAAAAAGAGCCTGGAGTCACTTGGCTTTAGATCGTAAGAAAACGTCCCAAGTTCAATCCCATTTTCTTATTGTCATCATTAAAGCTTTATTTGGTCTATTCCTGAAGGCCTGTGTATTTTTAACACTAAAGCACGTGTTGTCTTATGCATATATTCTGCATGGATGGGCGGGGAGCTCCTTGCAATGCTCAGATAGAAGAAGGAAGTTTACAGCATGTGAAAAAAGGGACAGACCACTTGGAAGGAATATAGGGACACTGTTAGAGTATGCAGGGATGCAACAAGGAAGGCCAAGGCCCATCTGGAATTAAATCTGGCAAGGGATTTCAAAGACAATAAGAAGGATTTCTTCAAATACATCAGTAGAAAAAGGAAGACCGGGGAAAATGTAGGTCGGCTGCTGAATGAGGCAGGTGCCCTGGTGACAAAGGTATACAGAGAAGGCAGAGTTGCTGAATGTCTTTTTTGCTTCAGTCTTTACCACTAAGATCAGCCCTCAGGAATCTCAGACCCTGGAGACAAAGAGAGGAAGTCTGGAGAAAGGAGGACATGCCCTTGGTCAAAGATTATCGGATCAGAGATCATTTAAGCAAACTTGATTTCGACAAATCCAAAGGTCGTGATGGAATGCACCCACAGGTGCTGAGGGAGCTGGCCAGTGTTATTGCTAGGCCACTCTCCATCATCTTCGAAAGGTCGTGGAGAATAGGAGAGGTGCCTGAGGACTGGAAGAAAGCCAGTGTCATGATAGTCTTCAAAAAGGGGCAAGAAGGAAGATCCGGACAACTGCAGGCCAGTCAGCCTCACCTCCATCCCTGGAAAGGTGATGGAACAGCTCTTCATGGAGGCCATCTCCAAGCATGTGGAAGATAAGGTGATCGGGAGTAGTCAGCATGGATTCACCAAGGGGAAATCATGGCCTTCTATGATGAGATGACTAGCTGGGAAGATGAGAGAAGAGTGGTGTCTGTGGTCTACCTTGACTTCAGCAAGGCTTTTGACACTGTCTCCCATAACATCCTCATAAACAAGCTCAGGAAGCGTGGCATAGATGAGTGGTTGGTGAGGTGGATTGAGAACTGGCTGGATGGCAGAGCTCAGAGCATTGAGCTCAGTGGTGCAGTCTAACTGGGGACCTGTAGCTAGTGGTGTCCCCAAGGGGTCAGTACTGGGTCCAGTCTTGTTCAACTTACTCATCAACAACCTGGAACAGAGTGTACCCTCAGCAAGTTTAATGAGGACACAAAGCTGGGAGGAGTGGCTGGTACCCCAGAGGGCTGTGCTGCCATTCAGAGACACCTCACCAGGCTGGTGGGATGGGCTGAGAGGAACTTCATGAAGTTCAACAAGGTAAGTGCAGGGTCCTGCACCTCAGGAGAAATAACCCCAAGGACCAATGCAGGCTGGGAGCTGACCTGCTGGAGAGCAGCTCTGCAGAGAGGGGCCTGGGAGTCCTGGTGGACAGCAAGCTGACCATGGGCCAGCAATGTGCCCTTGTGGCCAAGAAGGCCAACGTATCCTGGGGCGCATTTGGAAGAGTGTTGCCAGCAGGTCAAGGGAGGTGATCCTCACCCTCTGATCAGCCCTGGTGAGGCCTCAGCTGGAGTATTGTGTCCAGTTCTGGGCTCCCCAGTACAAGAGGGACATGGAGCTACTGGAGTGAGTTCAGAGGAGTTCTAAGATTATTAGAGGACTGGAGCATCTGTCATAAGAGAACAGCCTGAGAGAACTGGGTCTGTTCAGCCTGGAAAAGAGAAGACTGAGGGGAGACCTCATCAATGTATACAGATATCTAAAGGAAAGGTGTCAAGAGATGTCACTCTTTTCAGTGGTGCACAGCGACAGGACAAGAGGCAGCAGGCACAAACTGAAGGATGGGAAGTTCCAGCTGAATATGAGGGGCATTTCTTTACTGTGAGGTGACAGAGCACTGGGACAGGTTTCCCAGAGAAGTTGTGGAGTCTCCTTCTCTGGAGATATTCAAAGCCTACCTGGATGCTATCCTGCGCAGTGTGCTCTAGGTAATCCTCTTTGGCAGGGGGGTTAGACTGGGTGATCTTCAGAGGTCCATTCTAACCTTGGCCATTCTGTGAAAATTCTGTCCAATATGAAATCTGAATATTACATCTTAATTTCAGATCTACACTATTTAGAATTTTTAGAGTTTTCTTTTTCTTTCTTACATCTAGAGTATTAATTTTTTAACTTGGCCTCACCTTGAGTACTGTGTGCAGTTCCGGGTACAACAGTACAAAAAGGATGTGAAACTATTGGAGAGTGTCCAGAGAAGGGCTACAAAGATGGTGAAAGGCCTAGAGGGGAAGCGGTTGAGGTCACTTGGCCTGTTCAGCCTGGAAAAGAGGAAGCTGAGGGGAGACCTCATCGCAGTCACAGCTTCCTCGCTGTCCTGGTTTCAGTTAGGACAGAGTTAATTTTCCTCCTAGTAGCTGGTAGGGTGCTATGTTTTGGATTAGGATGAGAAGAGTGCTGATAACTTGCTGATTTTTTAATTGTTGCAGAGCAGTGCTTACACCAAGCCAAGGACTTTTCAGCTTCTCGCTCTGTCCTGCCAGTGGGCAGGCTAGGGGTGCAGCAAAAGCTGGGAGGGGACAGACCCAGGACAGCTGACCCAAACTGACCAAAGGGGTATTCCATGCCATCTGACGGCATGCTAAACAATATATAGGGGTGGCTAGCCGGGGTGGGGGGCCGGCTGCTCGGGGTTGGGCTGGGCATCGGTCAGCGGGTGGTGAGCAATTGCATTGTGCATCACTTGTTTTGTAAATATTATTATTACTATTATTATTATTTCCTATCTTAATAAACTGTCTTTATCTCAGCTCACAGGCTTCACTTTCCTGTTTCTCTCCCCCATCCCAGAGAGGGAGGGGGAGCGAATGACTGCGTGGTGTTTAGCTGCCAGCCAGGATAAACCACAACACTCATGAGGGGGAGTGGAGGGGCAGTCACCAATCTTTTCTCTTTAGTAGGAAGTGATAGGACCCGTGGGAATGGGGTCAAGCTGCGACGGGAGGTTCAGGCTGGATATCAGGAAGAGGTTTTTCACCGAGAGGGATGTCGCACACTAGAACAGGCTCCCCAAGGACACAGCACCAAGACTGTCAGAGTTTAAGAAGTGTTTGGACTGTGCACTTAGTCTTATGGTCTGAGTTTCTGGGTGGACCTGTGTGGAGCCAGAAGTTGGACTCGATGATCCTTCTGGGTCCCTTCTAACTTGGGATATTCTATGATTCTATGAATTTTAAGAGTAGTTACGTACATTATCATTGCTTGTCAAATGAATATGCTGTTCTTCTTTGAATGTTTCCCTGGTGTTCAGAGCCAAAGCATGAAACTCAGGAACTTTGGTGCATCTCCATTGTTAGATGGTAAATCAATAAATATAATTCCAGAATGAATTCTTTAAAGTGATCTTTTGTGGCCTTATTAGATAGTACATGGAACAAATGCACATCCCATTGAGTGATAAAAAGATTTTGAATTGATATTTTACAGACTTGCAGAAGTGATCTTAAGAAAGAAATGAAAGTCACTCTTGCAAATGGGCACGTAAAGCAGGCACTGTTGCGTAGCATTTACATCAAACTTCATCAGATTGTATGAAGCCCTTAGTTGGAAGCAATATGACTATAGGAACTTAAACTTAAACGAGAATGTACTTTCATTCTCTCTTCTGACTTCCACAGGCATAGTTTTGTTTGTGTCAGCTCTAGCAATCTGATTCCTTACTATTAGTTCTTTACTAATGATTAATTTCCTTTACTTTAGGGAATATTTAAAGTAGATACACTAGTGTTGGATGGGATCTTCATGTTTATGGTTATACCTCTGTTTTCATAGTTGAACCCATTTGGCTTGTGACTTTGGACAAACTACTAATTCTGAAAAACTTGAGAAATGTATTGTAAGAAGACAGACTAAATTTTTTGCTTTGCACCTTGATTTGCCCAACAATGCCAATGAGGGGTACTGTATTGACAGGAGCAGCCATAAATATGACTTGGCCCTAATGGGAACAATACTGACAGAAAATATCTGCTAAAACGCTAGCAGAAGAAAATGCCTTCCAGTCTGAAGATTTCTTGACCCATGAACCAGGAGTATATTTGGAAGGTACCACTTGCCTCCTGAGGTGCAGCTGAGTACCTAAGAAATGGGGACATCCTGAGGATACCATCCATAAAGGTACAAATAAGGAACTGGAACAGCAATTTACCATCTGAAAAGCAGAAAATAGTCTGGGAAAAGTAAAAACGTTTTGTCTGAGAGAATAGGAAACCTCATCTATTGGTTCTCTTGGGTGAAACAAATTAGCAGCATCTGTTGGCTGCTCTAAGAGGTGGTAACCTATGCCCTCTTATGTCTCAGAGATATAAAAATTGCTGTTTTTCTGTCCAGAATGGACAGAATGCCCTGTTGTGCTGTACAAATTTCCCTTTCCTATAGGACATTGTAAACAAATTTTACCTTTGCTGTGGAGGCCTGTCTCCAAACTGTGTAGTGCAGATTATATTTGAAGTGAAACTTTGTTATTTGTTTGCTCCTGAGCCTATTTCTGATTATCTGTCTCTCCTGAGAGTTTTTTTGCTGTTGTTGTTTTGTTTTTTTCTTTTTTTTCTTTTGTAATTAGACCATTTTGAGGTCAGTATTTTATAATTAGATCCCTTTGAGGTTTATTTAGCATTGCCCTTCCCTCCCACCTCCACTTCTGAGAACAGTTTGATGCGATATCAGTGGTTTTATTAAAGTTGTATTTATGTACATAGTCTGCCATAAGTAGTCAATATTTATAACCTGTCATAAGTGTAGTTGATATAGTATTGATAACTTCACAGTCCATAGGTATATTCAGTACAATAGTGTTGATAACTTGTTGAACCTATGCTAATCTGTCTTTGCTACTATATTACTATTTTTTACTGTGTCTCATTGCCTTCATACCTTTTAATTGCCATTACTATTAATCTGTACTATTCCCCAGATATCTACTACATATAAAAATTCGCTTTCTGGTAATGTTGTAATAGCTTTTTATCTATATACAATGCTTGCCTTTTTAATCATGGTGTATTTGCTAGTGGTAATTTGTGGTAACCTGTGATAAACAGACAAGAAATCTTCAGTGTCTTTGTTATTTATGGAATCTTAAAAAAACACTGTTGCAATCTCTATGCAACCACAAGCTAGGTAACTCTTTATATTATGATAACTTTTTACTGGAATGAAATATGTTACCGTGCTGGTCAACATACTTGATCCACTGTGTCTCACTGTGTAGTGGCAAGGTTTTGGTAGCAGGGGGCCATAGGGGTGGCTTCTGTGAGAAAAATCTAGAAGCTGCCACATGTTAGGTAAGGGCCCCACTGCTGACCAGAGTTGAGCCAATAAGTGATGTTGTTTTGTGCCTCTGTGAGGGCATATTTAAACAGGGAAAAAACAACACAAAACAAAACAAAAACAAAACAAAACAAAAAAAAAAAAACACTGCGCCACACAGTAGCTGGGAGAGTGAGAGGAGTGAGGAACAGCCTTGCAAGCACCAAGGTCAGTGAAGAGAGGTGCTCCAGGCACCATAGCTGAAGTCCCCTGCAGCCTGTGGTGAGGACCATGGTGAAGCAGGCTGTCCCCCTGCAGCCCATGGAGTACCACGGTGGAGTAGGGTTCCACGCTGCAGCCTATGGAGGAGACCACAGTGGAGCAGGTGAACCTGCACCGATGGAGGCTGCAGCCTGTGGAAGACTCCTGCTAGAGCAGATTCCAGATTGGACCTATAGCCCGCAGAGAGGAGCCCACGCAGGAGCAGGTGACCCAGGTTGGAGCAGTTTGTTCTTGATAGATGGACCCCGTGGAATGGACCCATATCTGGAGCAGTTCTTGAAGAGCTGCTGCCTGTGGGAAGCCCATGCTGGATCAGTTCGGGAAGGACGGCATCCCGTGGGAGGGACCCCACAGCACAGGGGACGAGTGATCAAGAAGGATTAGCGTAGAAGAAGCGCTATAGACTGACGATAGCCACCGTTCCCCCACACTGCTTGGGGGAGGAAGTAGAAGAGGGCGGAGGAGGGGAAGGTGCTTTTGATATCTTTCCTTTGTTTCTCACTTCTCTAGCTTGTTAGTCTAGCTTGTTAGGCAGTAAGTCTTACTATCTCCCTATGCTGAGTCTGTTTTGCCTGTCACGATAATTGTTGCGTGATCTCCCCGTCCTTGTCTCAACCCTTGAGCCCTTTTCATCGTATTTTCTCCCTGTTCCTCTTTGAGTAGGGGGAGTGATAGAGTGGTTGTGGTGGAGCTCGGCCAACCACCTGAGTAAAACCACCACACACTGTTTCATTTAAAGTAGTTCTGACAGATCTTTAACAGAAATCTTATTGCTATATCTGTTCTCATTTAAAGGCTTTTCTCAGCAAGGAATGCTTTCTCTTTCAGTATTTTTTCTGTTTGAACACATAGTGAAAATGAATATCCTCATTCTATAGAATTCTTTTTATCATATTTTTGAATCCTTGTTATGCTTTTTTAGTACTTACTGTACTAAACTTTAGTACTTACTGTACTAAACTTTTTTTTTGTACTTACTTTAGTACTCTCCTTTCTTTTTTTTTTTTTTTTTTTTTCTGTACACTTTTCACAGTGAGCTTATTTCACTGTGACGTGGAGCTCTGGAGTTAAACACTCGATCATATTTTTCTCTTCAACCAATTTTGTAGAATTATTCTGTAAAAAATATGACCATCTCAGCATTTTTTAATGCAAAACATCTAAGTTTACTTGCTTACGGTGTCAGTGATATTTATGTATCTCAATGCGATTAAACTAATGTATGCAGATGTTGTTGTGTATTGTGTATTGTTATTCAAAGTAATACTTTGTTTATTTACACTTCAAAATATTTCCATCTTTTGTTTTTCTGCTTCATTTCAGTTGTTCTTGCAGGGCTTCACAAACAAACAAAACCGTTTTATTCAAGAAAATCTGAATGTTTCATTTTATTGGGCCAATAATAGGTATATATAATTTAATATAATAATTTCAGACTTTTTGCAAAGATGGCCCTTTCAGTAGAAACTAACTGAATAACTGAGCAAAAGTTTCTAATCAAATTTAGTGGAGTTACAGACTGGTGAATTTGTTCTTAATGGTGTTATATGAGCTTTCATAATGAAATTGAACATGTTTTGTTTGATACTCATTTTTTTTTGTTTTACTTTGAACATGGAACTCTTAGAAAACAAATAATTTTATTCATTTCAACTTGAATTTCATTCAAAAACAATAGATCTGTGGTGCAAGTTCTGTATGGTGTTGCTCTGTGATCTCTGCAATATAAGTTTCATGATGTCTTTGTTTTAAATCACATTGGAAAACTGGTGAAGAAAACACATCATCTACAGTACAGTCTGATTTAAGAAAAGATCACTCAACTGAAGAATGAGGGAGGAGGGAAAGTTTTTCATAGTTTTACTTATTGATGATTTGAAAAAGCATTGCTGCTCATAGATAATTAAATGCTGAGAATTTAATGAAGTGTTCACATTGCAGACATTGTAAACCATAGGAGAAGCATTTTTATATAAAGGTAAAAAAAAAAGAATGTTTCTGTCCACAGATATTTTTACATACTGCTGTGGCTAAAATAAAAGAGTTTTATTTGAAAACCATATTCAGAATGCCTTATGCAAGACTTCCTAAGAACTTTAAGAATTAAAAAAGATGAAAAGATAGAAAAAGATGTGTTGAGCAGGAGAAGGGTTCTGAGAAAGCTGAATCTAATAATCAAAACATTGAAATGTATTAGTAACCTAGTCAGTAGGTAACGTTACAGCAACATTTTAAAGTCACAATCTTTTTTTTTATCTTTACTAAGAGAGTGCTTCAGAAGTTCTACCATTCACAGATGTACCCCCCCAAAAAAAACACACACACAAAAAAAAAAACAACCACAGAAAAATCAGAGAAACAAAATGAAAAAAAAAATAAAGAAAAGAAAACAGAGAACCATTTAGAATGATCTGTGAAGTACTAAAGTTAAATTAAGAAATAAAAAATGTTTAATATTCAGAACAAGTTGAACTGAGCATATATACAATATCCAAAAATACTAGAGGTGTACATTTCTTCATGAAAGACAGCAAAAATGAGGAAAATACTTGGTCTTTACTTTCTTAATATTATGTCATGTGTATATGTTGTATATAATTTTTTTTCATATTTTTGTACAGGAAAAGCATAAGCAGGAGTTAGAAGATATGAGACAAGCTGGACATGAAGCTTTGAGTATTATTGTTGAAGAATTCAAGGTAAACAAGTTGTCAAGTTAGCACAATTTCCCGTGTAATATCATATAATAAGTATGCAATACCAGAAGTTTTCTTTAGTATTAGCTAGTTTGGTTGCTTGGCCTCTTTCATTATAAAACTGTCTTTTCAGTTGTTTCCAATTTATTCCGTTTGGCCTGAAATTTTACATGACATGTTTTTTCACTCTGCACTTTGGGAAACTTCAGATAAAGCATGTTAGCCAAGTGATGAAACTTAAAACTGGAATAAAACAAAAATTCTCAGTCAGTTGTGGTAAACTTCTATTTTGATTGTTTATCACATTAGCTACATTTTGGACCTCTCCAGTCTCAACAATCTGTACTTGCAGGAAAGCAGCCTTACAGAGCAATTGAGCAGGTTTTTTTTTTTTTTTTTTTTTTTTTTTTTTATCTATACAGCACTAAGATAAGAAGATCAGTACAAATTAAGGCAGAATCTGTAAACCACTTGTGCTGTTCCTATTTGTGCTGAGCCAGTAGGATACAAGAACTGGGCATTATTGTGGAGGATAAATGTGTCTTTTGTACTGTTAATAAAACTTCCTAATAAGAAATGCACAAAACTGATTCAAAAACAGAGATTATTATAATTTCAGATAAAAACTGAATCATCTTAGGTGAATCATCAGGTGTAGGTACGGCAAAGGATTCTTATTAGACTTAACAGAGGTAAAAATCTGACTGGACAATGAAACTAATAATAGGAAATGGAAGATAAGACTCTTGCTGAGAATGATAAGGGAGACATGAGACCTGGTATGCAGTTGGAAGCTGGGAACACTAAACTGAGAATGTTGTTAATTAGGTTTGGAATGGAACTGGCAAGCTAAAAAGGATTGGATTGAGGCTGTGTCATCTGATTCAAGCAGTAAACTGAAAGCTTGAGTCTAGAAGCTGATCAAGAAGCCTGCAATACTTTGCTGGGGAGGGTAGGCTTCTTTATTTTCAGGAAATATCCAAAACCTACTCACAATGTATTTTTCTTTCTGGAGTTGTCAGGATCTGCAGCTCCAGGAGAGCCATCTATGCCAGATTCCAAGTCTGCCCCAAAATTTGAAATCTAAATGCTATTCAAAAAAGTGATTTGTTTGTTTGTTTGTTTGTTTTGCTTTGTTTGGCCTCTGCTCCTTATGTGTAAGGTAGGCCTACCAAGTTCCAAATCTCAGAAAGTTACACTATGTAGAGGACCTGCTGATGCTTTTAGGACCACCGACTTGAAGACAGTCTATGTAGTAGGCTTCAGAAAAGTATAAACATGAAACAGATTTGCAACAATTTGTAACAAGAATACCATTTAATAATTTTGCTAATAACTGTTAGCAGTGTTCTAGTCAATATTGAAATTGGACTATCTAAAAAAAAATTGTCTGTCTTCATCAATATAACTTATACAAATTTCATCTAAAGGGAACCTATTCAGAAAGAAGTTTCAAAAGTTTTCATTCTTGAGAGAAGTTAAGTGAATTGTTGCATTTCTTTTCCCTTCTTCTTACTCCTTTGGGCTTTTTTTTTTTTTTTTTTTTTTCTACAATGGAAGTTCTCAAATGGCAGAATTACAGAATGGTTTAGGTTGGAAGGGATCTCTGAAGGTCAACTGTTACAGCCCCTGTGCTCAAGCAGGGCCACCTAGAGCAGGTCACCCAGAACCATGTCCAGACTACTTTTGAATATCTCTGAGGAGGGAGACTTCACAACCTCTCTAGACAACCTGTGTGAGTGCTCTGTCAACTGCACAGAACACAAGTGCTTCCTAATGTTCAGAGGGAACCTCCCGTGTTCCAGTTTGTGCCCATTGCCTGTTGTCCTGTCACTGGGTACCACTTAAAAGAGCCTAGCTCTGGGCTCTGTTTTCACCCTTCCTTCAGGTATTTGAGATCCCCTCCCCAACTCTTCCCATCTCCAGGCTGAAGAGCCACAGCTCTCTCAGCCTTTCCTCATAGGAGAGAGAAATTAGTGTGTCCTTCAGAATGTCTGCTTTGGATGGCCCACCAAACACATGGTTTATATCAGCTTTTCTTTACTTCCATTTCATACTGGCTGGGTATAAAATATCTGTTTACATGTGACCTTATTTTGAAAAAAACAGTGAGCCATTTGTAACCGTAGCTTTTATGTTTCCTCCTTTTTATTTCATAGAATCATAGAATCATAGAATATCCTGAGTTGGAAGGGACCCTTAAGGATCATCAAGTCCAACTCTTGACACCGCACAGGTCTACCCAAAAGTTCAGACCATGTGACTAAGTGCACAGTCCAATCTCTTCTTAAATTCAGACAGGCTCGGTGCAGTGACAACTTCCCTGGGGAGCCTGTTCCAGTGTGCAACCACCCTCTCTGTGAAGAACCCCCTCCTGATGTCAAGCCTAAATTTCCCCTGCCTCAGCTTAACCCCGTTCCCACGGGTCCTGTCACTGGTGTTAATGGAGAAAAGGTCTCCTGTCTCTCGACACCCCCTTACGAGGAAGTTGTAGACTATTTCTGAAATACAAGCAAATTGTGAAATGCAAAAATTCTATAGTAGTGAATGAATAGATAGTCTTCACCATTTCAATGTCTTTGTGTGAGCTAAAGGAGAGTTTTGCATGGATAACATTGTCCTTTTTAAGGAATAACCTCTTAATGTATAACTGGGGAAAGGGATATACTTCTGTGCTATATTGTTTTTTAAAAGATATTTTACAAGTCAACATCAGCTCTGAAGATCTGATTTACCACCTGGAAAAGAGGATTTACATTTTTCAGTTCTATAATTTGGTACAAAAGATTAGGCTTTTAATTGAGTACTGTGATTCTAATATTTATATTTAGCAGATTCTTTCTCATAGACTGTTTATATTCAAGTTACATAAAGACATTCTTTAATACCAGAGAACCATGGCATGAATATACTTCATACAAGTCTTCCTTTTGCCTCATTGGTTAGTTGCCATATTTTTGTCAATGAGATCACAGTACTCTGAGGAGAAATAACATCAGATATGCCAGCCCGTGTAAAATACTGCTACCAACCTTTTCTGCAAACATGCAGTGGGTTAGCAGGAAAATCAAAAAAGTATGCTAGCTTAAATATATATATTTCTCTTACAGCTTAAATACCTAATGCCTTTTTAGTAAGCCTTTACCATGTGGGGGAAAAGACGTGGAATTACAGTGAAGTGAATCATTAGAGAATTTAGTGAAGGCAAACCTGTTCTATGGTTTTGAGAAAAATCTCATGGATTCATGGATTCTTCTAAACTTGTCATTCATGGTTAATATTTTAATATGGGACAAGGGTTAAGATTTTTTTTTTTTTCCTGAAGTGAATGAGTCATAGAATCATAAAATATCCGAGTTGAAAGGGACCCACAAGGATCATCAAGTCCAACTTCTGGGTCTCCAAAGGACCACACAAAAAATCAGGCTCTATGTCTGACAATGTTGTCCAAACACTTCTTGAACTCTGGCAGGCTCGGTGCTGTGACCACTGCCCTGTCCCAGTGCCCAACCACCCCCTGGGTGCAGAACCTTTCCCTAACACCCAGCCTGACCCTCCCCTGTCCCAGCTCCATGCTGTTGCCTCGGGTCCTGTCACTGTCTCCAGAGAGCAAAGCTCAGCGCCTACCCCTCTGCTCTCCTCGTGAGGGAGCTTCAGGCCACGATGAGGCCTCCCCTCAGCCTCCTCTGCTCTGGATTGAACAAACCAAGGGACATCAGCTGCTCCTCACATATCTTCCCCTCTAGACCCTTTACCATCTTTGTTTCCTTTGGACACTCATTTTTTCTCCTTTTTTTTTTTTTTTTTTTCTCCTTTAAACACTCAACACTTTTAACACTGCTGGCTCATGCTCATTAGTGAGGAGCCTTACATATAGCATTTGTTTAGTTTAGGATTGTAAAATAAATTTTTAATCCTTTTAGTGAAATATAAATTTTGGAAGTTACTTCCTTTCTTATTTCACCTATGATTAGCCATGCTTCATTTAGTGTTGAAATATGTCTTCTTTAGGGCTTAAGACTCTGCTACACTAATACAAATAATTTATATGAAGAAGTGGTTTCCATTTTTAGTAATTTAAAAATATCAACTAATTAATCCACCACTTCCTTGAGCGTAGAATGTCATCTAACATTGTCTAGTGATTTGTTTAAAAAGTGTAGGAAGGAAAACCTTACTTGCAATTACCATAGTCCTATTTTACATTTCTTGGGTTTTAATAAAATAAACTGATGTGGATTATTTCAGTAAAATGCTTGTTCATGGCCCAAATTAGATTCTGTTGCAGTCATGACTATTGGAATTATGACACATCCTTTCAGATACTAGCCAATTATCGCTTTCCAGTACCATCTCCAGCAAAGTTCTTCTAGTATGTGTGAATGTAATGCCAGAAAATTTTATATTTATATTATTAGCTCTATAAAATAATCCCAGAATCCTCTTAATTAGGTGTTGAAACACTGGGTAGAACAACAGTGAACTATTTGCTTGTTCTGTATTCCTGGTGTAGAAAAGTCTTCCTGTTGATAAACATGAGAGTGTTTTTCTTTTGGTGCACAAAGCAAAAGAGTTTTTGCTTGTTTGTTTTTGTTTGTTTGTTTTTGTTTGTTTTTAACTACAAGATTTGATTTGATTAGTAATCAAAAGGTCATATTATTGTTAAACTTAGAGCAGATTATTACTCTTTGCAGACTTACTGTGGTGGCCTTTTTGTTCTGTTGTATCTTTCATTACATGAAAATGAGTTTATTTTCTGATAGATCACTCCCCCATATTTTGAGGAATGTTTTCTTTTAAAACAAATAATTTTTCAGCATGTTGGTCTTCCATTGTTATCTTAGCCCTAGGCGGCTCAAGATTAAGACCAAACCATCTCAAATCCTTTCCCCATTTTAAGATGGCAACCATGTAGAGAATGGAGTTTACACAAGTGGAAATATGGAATGATCTAATTCCAAGGCCTTGAATGTACCAACGCCCTTAGAATCTCTGCCATTACCTTTGAAATGTTAGCTCACTGAATATTCTGGGAAATCCATTAACAGAGACTATTGAAAACTTTGTAGCACATATCCTCAAAAGCCATAGCCTTTGTTAGGCACCTAGTATTCTTATAGATGTTTTTTTGTTAAAAGGAACATAACGTATAGTCAAGAAATTTGTATTAAAAAATGGAAAAACAAAAAATGAACTTAGTGTTCTGTGTAGGCAAAGTTTCCCCTTTTCACATTTACTTAATTTTGTTTAACTTCTGTCTTTCATGTCATTATTTTTTGAACTTTTATTCCTGGTAATTAACTACAATTAAAAAAAAAAAAAAAAAGGAAAGAAAAAAAAAAAAGGTGGAGATCTTGGAAATGACACTTGTGGGATCATGTCGCATTTTAAGGTATTTACCACAAACAATATAAAGATTTTTCCTTTTCTTGTTTAATTAAGCCTTTGTTCTGAAGTTGTCACAGTTCTGTAAATAGATAAGTTAAGATTTTTAATCTGTTTTGTTTATACTTCTCACCATATAAAATATCCTTGTGTTTAAGCTTTGAAGTATATGACATTACAGGCAGGTGTATTTATTTAATAGTATTTATATACTTTGATTATTTTATACAATTATTAACCTGAAAGACAGCTTGCATGAATCTGATGTGGGTCTCCTTTTATGGAAATGGCTCTAAGATGGAAAGTCCTTTCAATACCCTCCTACAGTAAGAGTTTTGTCTATCAGTATTCAGTTGTGGATTTTTTTTTTAGCTTTTTCCAGAATGTATGAGCAGACCCAACTGCATAATATGAAATGGGGGGATGACTTCAGATTGTCTTTTTGAAATCTTTGTGTTGATAATAGTCCTCTGATGTTAACAGTTACCCTCTAAAAAGAAAAGGCCTTACACTTAAAGAAAAAGAGAATTTCAAGAGTTGTTACAAGGGCTTGCATTTCATCTCTAACTTCTATACTCATCCATGTAAATTGCACAAGAATTCACAAGTGGGCCTTCAATATAATACAGAACTTTTTAATGTCATTAAGAATTGATGGCTAGGAAAAGAGTTTCCTTATTTTTATAATGTAGGAGTACTCATACAACAGTGATGATAATATTTTAAAAGTAATTGTAAAAATGAAAAAATATCGCTCCCTTCTTTCTTAGTAAGGATGATGTTACATATAGTTGTGACCCTAGAACAATGAGTAAGATTCTAAGAAGTTATAAAACTGCAAAGGTTTGATTGAGTGAGTTTGAAGTTTGTTTCTAACAGGAGCCTGAGGAAAAGAGTGTTTTGTGAAAAATAAATCCTTAAACTCACATGCCGGTAAAGATAAATACCTAGATAAACTCAGTGCAGTATTCAAACTATAGTCGTTAGGCATTATTGCTATAAAACCAACTGCAAATGAAACTGAAGTTATATTATACCACTTCACAGAAACGTTACCGTGTCCTTATAAGTGAATCACATATCTTGTACATTATGTCTTTGAAACACCAACCTAAAATCCAGTGCACCCTGTAGACAGGAGAGCGGTTAGTGAAACCATGAAGCTTTTTCATACCGTGATGTATATCAAAATGCCTTGACTTTGTGTAACTTCTGAGAATAATTTTACACAAGAAATACTGTTTGACTTGATATGTATAATTTTATAGCAGGAGCAATGTGAAAGCTTTAGTAACACACTCTAATACAACTATGAGTAGAAACAATTAGGTCCATTCATCACAACTTTTATCTCATTAGGGCCCACTTCATAGTAAATTCCAAGAGGACTCTCACCTAAGCAGGAGTATAATTGCTTTAATTTTGGTTAATATTCATTTGTACAACATATATATATATATATCTTTATTCTGTAGCACATAAAATTATTTTATTTAACTTAAAGGAACACTCACCTGAAAATAGCCTGATCATGAAAATATGCAATGCCTGAAGTGGATAATTTGCATTCTGTTGAAAAAGACATTTTGGAAAAGAGTTTTTTTTATATAGTATGTGCATTAGATAAGAACTGGCTTACAACATGGAAAATCAAATATTACATTTTATTTAGTGTATCATCTCCCAGGATCAGGGAAGAATTTTGATTGTGTCCTGTCTGTTTTATCATTCAGCAATTGGTTAATTATATTTTGCCCACAAATAAATTAGTAGGAATTGATTAGTGGTGGAGAAAAGATACTGAATCAGATGGTCATTTTCTAATGTTATGAAGCATAACAGTTCTTTTGTACTATTGCTGAAATTAACACTAGCATTTAATATAGTTCGTGTTTGAAGTAGTATGGTAACTTTACTTTCAACTAGGTAACTTTATATATTTTTAAATTGCTTGTTTTAGCCATTTGGACTTACCAGTTTTGAAGTAAAGAAGGCATTTGATATATTTATTTATATTTAGTTACTGAAGCAAATGAATGATGTTTGAGCAGGAGAAAGAAATTGAAGAGAATATTTATTTGGATTCTATAAGGGTTTTCATGAGTACTTTTAAATAACTCATAGAACATAATGCAGCAGCCTGTACATCATGATGAGCACTTCATCCTGATGTTTCATTTCAATTGATTTAATGTTTTCAAATAATGCAACACATGAGGAGTCTGAGAATTCTATTTTTTTCTGCAGGTACTATAATGACTTTAATACTGTTTTTCAAAAGGAATGAAAGAGGACAATAAATTCTATTCTGTTTTTCCGCTTGTTTTTTTTTTTTTTTTTTTTTTTCCTGATAAATTCTTACCCCTATGAAAAAGAAGAGGTTGTGAGAGAGAGATTTGGCAATTTGTTACTGTTTGGAATTTATTTGGGGGTAATAGTTATATTTTGGCTATATGTTTCAAGAAGGATTCTCCGGAACTCTAGCTTTTGGCCTACAACAAATCCTGGTCTAGGCAAGCAGCTGTTTAATTCTACTGTCAGTAGAATTAAAACAGACTGCACTGGTGTTGGGTAAATGGATATATATTTTAAATGGCATATATATATTTTAAAAAATGGGTATTTATACTAAAAATAGGCCCAAGTGTATGTGCTTTGGTTATTGGCAAAATTCTAATTATCACACTTTTGCCTCGATTTGAGGACGAATTTGTGGATAAATTTTAGAAAGCAACCTGTACTATCTACTTAAAATAACTTGCAGAAGCACAGGATAAATTTTTTGAACGTCTGTGTCTTTTGTCCAATTGTAATTATATTTTCTGATATTTAAACTTTTCAGGTTGAACAGTACAGTTTTTCAGTCCCTAGTCTGTGATGCGGTTCTCTAGAGTTCCCACGGTACATGTAGAATGTTATTAATTATGTTCCAGGACTGCCTAATTATACAAAGGAACAAGACTTTTAGCATTGTGGAAATTTTTCTGAATATACAAACCAAATCTGACCATTGTGAAAGCATATAGTAGAGTAAATAAGATTTGTATTCCCCTGAGGATATTTAGGAAGTTCTTATTATGATATTTGGATGTAGTTTCAGTTTCATACATTATTTTTATGTATGAAACTGAAAATTCAAGTTTTCTCTTCATCCAAGCTCAAACAAGGGTTTGGACTAAGTCACTTAGGTAAGTTTTATTTTGTTTAGTTGAAATTCCAGTTTATAAAATGAAGATGGACTAACTTTTAATCTTTCTGGCAGACCAGTTTAAAAATATTTTGTACTGTCATTTAAATGTGTGAGGGTTTTGATGATATTTTGGAGAAAGAATGGTTTGTGTGATGTTTATGACCAGTCATACATAAAGCTAAAAGGGATATGAAAACACTTTGGAGAACATGTTCTTAAGGGGTTTAATTCTTTTTACGTCAGAAATCACCGAATATTTTTAGTTAGTGAAGAAAAAGCAGGATCAATTATCTGGTAGCTTTTTTGGGGGTTAGGAGAGTGGTAAGAAAGAAGGGAAGATACAAGATTGTTGGAAGGGTTTGGAAAGTTTCTGATAGCTTAAGCTTCAGAATACTTGCTTTGCCGTCATTGTCATCATACAAATCTTGTTATTTGTAATATTCATATGTTGCTTACACAGCCATACTGTGCCTAGTTAGTTATATGTGAGCATTGTCCATTAACAATGTGATTTTTTTTTGTTTAAAAATACACTTAAAGTTGTTCATGTACTTATGGCCAGAGCAATGAATGGGAAATATAAAACAATTTTGTGATGGAATATGATCTGCATCAGTCATGTGATTTATTTCTATGTCAAAGTAACAAGTAGAAGATACCAATTGTCTGAAAGCAATAATGAATGCTAATATTTAAACTATCTTATCATACACTTAAACCATATAGTTTACAGACACCAGAACCTCTCCTCCACCCTGCAAGTAAGAATCCCCAGTGTTCTAGCACATTCTACTATCACTTTTTTTTTTATCCCTCAAACATAATTTACTGCCAAGAATTCAGAGATATAGGTGTTAGAATAAGAACTACCATCATTAACAAGTTCTTGAAATTTTAGAACTTAAACAAAAAAAAAAGACTTAATCTGTAGAGGTTCAAGAGCAGCTACCCTATTCTTCAGGAAAGGAAAATCAGGACAGTACAGACTCCTAATTTTCCTTTTTGGTTGAAATTCACTGTTTACTCCTGGTGATATGAAAGTGCATGTAATGATTTCTTTCATTTCTTACTGGAAGGATGAATATAAAATGCCAGACTATAATCCACCTGATACCCAATAGATTTTGGAAAAAGACCTAAAGGTTTGCTATTTCGTATCTGACTCTGATAGCTTCTCGTAACTTCTTTGAGTCATCTTAAGTACATGTACTGAAACTGAGGATACTGAGTAAAATGAATTCTTACAATATGTAGTATTTTACCTTGTTACTGTGTTTTTGACCAAAGAAAACCCACTGGATACCTTAAGCTAATGTAATTTAGGGAAGTATTTCTGGATTTAGGGGAATTAAATATAGATGTGTTGATTTTATGCCCTTTTCCTCTGCTATAAACTTTTTCAGTGCTACTTTCTACTCCACAGTTTAGTTTGCTTTTAGAACCTTTGTGGATGGAATATACGCTGGGGGATAGTATAAGCAATTCTGTAACACCTGTGCTGGCAGCTTATTATATATATTTTTCATTCATGCAACTTTAATTCATAGGACTTGTATACTCTAAATCCAGAGGAATGTATGCATCAACAGTCAGTTAGTTTTCATAATCATGCATATAATGATGAACTGAAGCATATATTAAAAATAGCAATAATCTGTTTTTTCTAGTGAAGTATTGTAGAGTTTGAAAGGATGACATTGGAGTCATTGAAATGTGTTTAAAATATTAACACGTTGCTCACCTTTTGGTGACTTTCTCATGCAAAACATCTGGTTGATTTTCCGAAAAAGAATGTGTTTTTGCCTTTATCAGTCAATGAGGTGATCTCTTTTCATCTGTCATGAAACAATTAACATAATTTCTAAAAATACAAAAATAAAATAAAAATAAAATAAAAAATAAATAAAATAAAAAATAAAAAATAAAATAAAAATTTCTAATAATAATTTTCAGCTCACTCAGTGTCATTCTATTCTTAAAAGGGACTTTTGCACGTGATATTTTGATTTGGCTAACTCAAAGGCCTTGTTATGTCTAACTTGGCATATTTATGAGGATGGATGTGATGGTTCTCATGAGAGCCAAGTTCACAGGCAGTTAGAGTAAAAAACATAAACCTCTGTAATTGAAGGAGACAAATGGCTAAGTCTCATTCTCCAATGGACTCCATGTTGTCAGTAATTAACTTTTTCAGTCCAGAGGGGTTCAGATATCCAGTAGCTGAGAACTCTGGAACAGTCATGACTTATTTGGCAGCAACCATCTTGGCACAGTACCAACCTTTCTATTGCCTTCCAGAGTGTCACTGTAGATCATACATACTCAAAGTTATATGTTGTATTGGTTACAGACTACTCTTCCTGTTGGACCTTTTGACATGTTTAGGTTTGGGTGATCATTTTGGTTTGGTTTTGTTTGTTTTGTTTTGGTGTGGTTTGTTTCTTTGTTGTTTTGGCATGGTGGTCTTCATCCTGACTGTGTTGTTTAATTGCTATGCTAGTGCTTATCACAGGAGTTTCAAACCCTTTTCATCACCTGTAATACTGAAGAACCTTGAGAATTTTTCTCCCTTCCCAGACTATCCTCTTATTGCCATCAGATGAGACCCTGTATCAACTATAGCAAATGTGAATTTGAAAAGTATGGAAAATAATGTATTAAAATCTGGAAAAATTGCAGTTTGACAAAGATAATCACCATCATATATTGCAAGAATTCTTCGTGTATAAATATTCCTTGGATTAAGGTCTACTTCTCAAATTTCTCTCCAGGTGCAGCATTGGTATATAAATAGTTCAGAATACCCAAGTTCACATATTTGAAACAGCTTATATCATCTGTACTGGCCCAAAACCTTAAAATGCTTGGGTAACAGGCAGAGGGAGGGAGAAGAAGGCAGAACTCTTTAGAAGCAGCACCTGTGGAGGACATTGCCTGTTGAGAAAAAAATTTCCTATAGTATTTGGAAGCCAAGGCAGTAAGATTAATATCGAAGTAGTCACTTATAATGTTAAAACTTCACTAGGAAGATCACAAAAAAAAACATAAAATGATCTTGTGTTTTTGTGTGAGTTCTTTCTGTCTCTTTCCATTTTTCTTACATTAAAAAAAAATAATAAAACTAAAAACTGAGGAGAAGCAAAACAAATGTCAGACATTTTTTTTTTCTAAAATTAGCGAATTCTATTTTGACAGTAAACTTTCCATCACAATTACAATAATGGAAAATTAGCATATATAATACCCTGCGTTTGGTATTCAATATGTACACTTTTGTATTGTGTATTCCTGGTGTACTTTCTAGTGATTTTAAAATTATAACTTTATGCTGTTTTTCAAGCTGTAGATAACATTCTGATTAACTGGTATGTTAATCAGAGTTCTCTTTAAGAAGAAAAACAAACAAACAAACAAACAAAAAAGAACCCTTACCACAAATCAAACCATTGTTTGCTTTTTCAGATCTACAAGCCTAAGCAGCTATAGACTGAAGTCTGAAACTGAAAACTTGATTCAATTGTAGCTTTGACTAGCTTAGACGTTCATGCCAAGTTGCAAATGAATTATAGCTGAAACAAAACTATTAACACAATATCAGTGTAGACATTAATTCTTGGTTTTCTTGGTCAATGTTTTTTGCCCAGTTTAGTCATGGTAAAAAATGTAATACGATACTGGTAAGAAGAAAATATTAAAAAGCCAAGAGTATATTTGCCTGATTACTTGGTGCTGTGGTGTTTTTTTTGTTGTTGTTTGTTTGTTTGTTTGTTTGTTTTTTCTTTTTTTCTTTCCAGAAGTCTGATGAATCTATGCTAATAGATTATAGATGCTAATAAATGCTAATTTTTGCATTTTTAAGACAGCTAGATATAAGTTGATTATTTATTATATAATACTTGTAAATTCTGCCTTTGATTACTGGAAAGGAATCAGTTTAAATGATGATGATGTACTTATGATCACAACTATTTCTGTAGCAGTTGTAGTTCATTCTTAATGCATAACTTTCTGTTTGAATGTTAAGCAAACTGCTGTAAGTAGTTGCTTATCTAAGGTACGACAATCCCTTTAATCCCTGATACAATATCTTATGTGGTGGGAGCTGGAAGATTTTTGAAAGCCAAGGAAATTCCAAATAGGAAAAGAAGATCCATTTAACTCCTCCAAAAAGATGGCTGTTTATACTAAAGACCTAAAGTACAACCTCAATTTTGGCTAAAGGTAGATGTATTTAGGGCTCCTGAATTGTTTTGTATTGAGGAAGAAGGAAAAAAAAAAAGGGGGGGGAAGCAAGTAGTTAGAGACTAGTTGATAGAGTCAAAGAGATTCTGAAACTCTCAAGTGACCACTTTCTCTAGAACTCTACAAAGTATAGACTGAGGAACAAATGTGGTAAGAATGTAGAAATAGATCCACATCAAGTCTGATGCCATGTGCAGTTACAGTCCTGAAACTGGCTGTTGGCACAGAATGACCCTTTCCACCCTGTGTCAAGTTCATTGCACAACATATAGGAGGAGAAATGAGTTACCAAGATGAACAATGTTGAAATCCTATGCTTTACTTTATGCTACGGATATCCTAGGCTGGTTTCTGCTGTAATCTTATTTGAACTGATTCATTGAGCTATTGAAAGCAAGAATATTGCTTCAAGAATTGCTTGATTCTAGGTCAGTGGCCACAGCTCTATGGAGCATCAACAGCTCTATGGAACAGAATAACTATGTAATTAATTAAGAATGAAAATGGCATTTCAGCAGTGGTAAATAGTTTTCCAGAAGAGCAATTTGTCAAATATTTAGTGTTGTTCTCAAGGAAGGAAGTAACTATAAGAAGTAGACACTTATCATCAAACAGCCAAATGTAAGCACTGGTTTAGTATATTAGTTAATTAGTAAATTAGTTTTGTTAATTAGTGATTTAAGTAGTTGATCATCTGTAAATTTGCATAAGCTTTGCATGGATATCATTCATCTCTGCTTTATTTACCCATCAAGACCATCAAGACGTCCTAAATGGTTGTTGTGAGCAAACTTTTTTTTACCACAGTTTTTTTTTGCTGTTTGTTTGTTTGTTTTACAATCACATGTAGAGACATTGTTTTTTGACATCTTTATGCTCATCTCTATATTTATGGTCAGCTGGAGCCAGGCAAATGTAGCATATCAGCAAAGAACATAGTACTGTCATGGGGAACAGGTGCATGTTAAATGAGAATTAAAGAAAATTATCTCAAGTTCATCTTTTCATTTATTTTGAAAATTGTCTTCTCTGGTATTTTTTTAAATACAGAACATGAATTTTATATGGCACACCTCATTTTCTTTTAAATTACTTGAAAAGATTAGGTTTGAATTAAAATATTTTATTTTGATTTTAAGGGCCTGTTTGACTGGATCCATCTCACATAGAAATTTTTTTTTTGTATGGACAGTTCTTAGGACACAACATGGATGCTGTCTCTGAAGCAGTGTTTCATAGATCTGTGTGTCTCCTAACTTGACCAACTAATGGAACAGTTGAATACAGGATCAACTCTATGGTACTATTTAAAATGTATAAATGTGTTAGAAGTGCAAACAATAGAAGAGGAAGGCTTTAGTTTCTGAAGGTGGAATTTTCTGCATTTTATACAGAAAATAATAATTATAAAATTCATAATCTCTTTATTCCATGTAATGGACAATAATTTTTTCCGTCAAAGAAAAAAAAATATCTCTACTATTTAATAGTCATTTAACAGTCACCAGCTAAGTTTGCATAGTAAAGTGCATAAAGTGGCTCAGTCTCTGGCGTAAGAAGAAACAGAAATGACATTACATTGTAATGACTATTCTGCTACTGTTTTCCATACAATCAAAATTTGATTTTTTCATTTTTTTCTTTTATGCTAGTTATATAAAACAATTATTGTTACAATGGTTTAGGAGGAAAAAAAACCAACAAAGTACAGACTTAATTTTTGCAAGTGGTCTGTGGCAATTTCAGTTTATACACAGTAGGATTTAGCATATAAATTTTCCTATACAGAAGTTATATTTCTTTGAGAGATACATTTTTTGTGATTGCCTGAATCACCAACATAAGAACTGAATGTAGTTGGAAGGAAATTTGCTTCTATGAAAGTAAACTTATGACTAGCCTGACTATCTAAATCCTCTGCAAATACCAGTAACTGTAGTCTTACACTTTAATCAAATTATGTCAAGTGCCATCTACCATTTGTTACCTCTTAAATTTTTCTGAACCTTTGCTAAAGGTACTATTACTATACTATAGCATTAGTGATATCCTGAAGAACAATTTTGGCATAAAGAGACTAATTAGTTAAAAATGTAGTTAAAAGAATGCTATTTCTTTATAATATGTTTTTTTTTTTTTTTTTTTTTTGAAAAAGCTTTCAATACCATTTTGAATGTGTGTTTTATGTTCCATAAAGTAAATACATCTCTAAAACAAAAGTTGTTTGAAAGATGGTACTTTTTTTCCTTTGTCTGCATTTGGGCCAAATGTCTGTTTTCTATAGAACTTGCATCTGTTTTAACTTACACAGTAATTTCAACTAGTTTGCTATATTGATTACTAGTTAAAAATAGTTTCATCTAATGTGCATAAATAACCCAATTAATATTTGGAAAGTGACATAAATATTTTATATTAGGGAAAAAGACTTGCATAGCACATGAATTAAGTAAATCCTGAGTGAAAATACTATCGTTGTTTAAGGAAGTTGGAGTATAATTCCTTCAAAATTCACTTTTTCATTTATTTGATTTTTTTTTTTCTTTCTGCATTCAGGTGCTGGAAATTCTTCAGAGTTCAGTCAAGTGCATGTGAATACATGTGTGCATGCATGCAGAGTTATTAGTTTTATTATCTTTTTGTTATTGTCTTTGTACTTCAGCTTTCCACACTTTGACTTCCACTGTTTCACATTTGAGTGTGAACTTCCTTGGGGGGCGTTCTTTTATGTTTTAAATTACTCAGAATTTCCATCTGCTTTTACTTCACTTGTGGTTGTGAAGATCATGCTTGGCCCATGGGATCTTACACTGTGCCGAGAGGATGTGGAGTTTTGTCAGCCAGTGAAATATGTCTGGCTTTTTTTTTTTTTTTTTTTTTTTTTTTCTTCAGCAGCTTTCATATGCTTCTCTTCATGTGTGGTCCCACTGTACCGACTATATTTAACAGAAATACTCTCCCTCTCTATCTTCTGTGTACTGCTCTCTTTTAAGCAGCCTGTGTATAAGAAACCTGAGATCCAAAAAAATTTAGTCTTGACTAAAAAGAAGGTAGTGTTACATAAAAGTACTTTAGTACTTGCACATTACAAAATTTATAACAGTATTCTGTGTTCTGGTTATACAAAAGTGTTAGTTGATTTGCAGTTACCAATAAACATCCCTGTTATACATTTGTTGAATATTCTCTGCTTTTTTTTTTTTTTTTTTTTTTTAAGGCACTGCTACAATCTACAGTTCAACAGCAAGAAGCAGCTGTTGAAAAACAGTATATACTGGCAATTGAAAAACAGTCCCACAAATGTGAAGAACTTCTTAATGCTCAGGTATGGGTGTGGACGTACAGAAACCTTCATGATTATCTTTTAGCTTCAGCTCTTCTCTGTTTGAATTTTTTTTTTTTTATATCACCAATGAAAATAATCACTCTTTCATTTTGTGTCCTCAGTGTAACAGTAAACAGAGTTACTTAAAAATGCAAAGTAAATAATGACTCTCCATCTGTTGGTATCAAAGGTATATCATGGCATTTAAATCTGCTTAGAACAAATTCAACAGTATAGCACTAAGAAGTAGTCTCAGTGCTACTTAGTATTTAATCCTTTAAGAACTGTCATTTTCTGTAGTCTTGGAGACAAGCATACAACTACTTTTAATTTACATATTTAAAGACAGGATTTGATTGCATGGGATTTGCACAAATTTTTATTTTTTGGTGCTGCCTAGACAGTAAGCACAAATATCTGTTGTCCAAACCTCTCTTTATTTCATAGAAAAAACATTTAAAAGTAAGTATGAGGACTTACATAATCATAAATATATAGACACGTATATATTTAAATAAATATATATATATATAAATGTAACATGACTTGATTAAAGGTACACTGCATAGCAAGTGTGCCTTTGATGTGTAGAATCACATCAATTGCTGATGAGCTTCTGAATATTGTAAACCTGGCTTGTTATTGAAAATGTTATGGTTTGTCCTCTTGAATCAAAACAATAACAAACATTAGTCTATATTTAAAACAAACAAAAAAACAAACAAACAAAAACTATTTTGCTAATAGCATTCTCTAGTTGTTTATATTACAATTAACAGTTAACTTTTTGAGTAGTTAGCAACAATTGTACCAAAAATGCAAAGCATAATGGTTTATTAATATAAATTTATTGGGGAAATTAGACCTAAATTCATCAAAAGGCCATTTGAAGTATTCCACCATTTTCAACATCATTTTATGGCAATTTTATATGTTCTGACTATATCAATTAACTCTTACTGCAAACATATATTAAATGTGTAAGCATCTGTATAAACAGGATAAAGGAAAGAGACATAACAGTGGAGAAATGGATTCCATCTTGACTAAGTTGTATATTACACAGAATTACAGTTACTTATCATATGCTTACCATATAGCTCTGTATAATAAAAAAAGTAAAAATTAATTCTAATAGAATGCTTTGTCTTTCTGAAACAAAAATATCATGCATGACTTAGTATAATTTCCTGAATGTTAAAAAGGAGTATATCTCATGAAATCTGGAAGAATTATATGAAGATTTTTGGGGGGTGTACTTACAGATTGAGCTCTGTATTGCTCCCATGGTATGTTACATTTGCATCTCCAGCCAAATGGTGGGGAGAGAAATTTGAAAACATGTTCAGGAAGTTCAAATTTATCTGGGGATCTATGTAAGATAGCTTTTTTGGGGGATACTTTTGTTTGTTTTCTCAAGTAGAACCTGACAACGTGAGGGTCATAGAGTTGCATAATACAGTGCCCATTTCAAATCATAATTCCATTTAATGCAACTTAAGACCACTTTTGGATCCTGGAAAAGGTGTCATCTTTAGATATAAGACTGGAATTTTGAAGACTAGTCAAACAGGCAAAAGTTGTGATTTCTGTGTGGTAGAACTACCAGGTTTAATAAAATAGAATTTATTCTTGCAAGCATTGTTCACTCATAAATCTGTTGGAAGACGTCTGAGAAATGTGTACTCTATTTTTATTTTTTAATGTATCTGTTCTTAAATATATGCTTCAGTGTTTGTTTTAATATTTGTTTTTGTTCAATTGATTTTGTTCTGTGCTAACAACATTGCTGAAATTATATGTTGATTAAAATGATGTGTTATGGCATTGTGCATGTGTATTCACCTTTACAAGTATAGTTATGAGTATCTATTACTTGAAATAATTATTTATTTTTGTCATGGCAGTAAATATATATAAATATATATATTTATTTTGGTCATGGCAGTAAATATATAGTGCAAGTATGTTCTATATACAAACATAGATTCTGTTCCTGTTCTCCTTCTAAAATTCTTGTCTTATAGATTCTGTTCCTGTTCTCCTTCTAAAATTCTTGTCTTACAAGGAGTATTTTCATCCCACTTAAAACTTTGTCAATGCACTCAATTTTTGTCCTCATTTCCTCCAAGTTTTCTGCTCTTTTATTTCCAGTTCCATAAAATCAAGATTGTTTTTGATCCAAGGTTGATATTGACTCCTTCCTAATGCTTTCTCCTAATTGCATTCACCCCCTTAACTCTCCTAAAAATGTCCCTTTGGGAAGAAGAAAAGGCTGTTTTTGTCTGCTTGTCTTTAACCTGAGATAAGAATTTATTGCAGTTTCAGATTTTGAACCTGTCTATTATCAGGGTGATGTGCCTGTGATGGAGATGCATGTTAAAAATCTGTCTGGAAAGGTACCATACTGCTAATACAGTCCATGTAAAATGCTGTATCTTTAAGGCTAGGGAAGGCATGAAAGGCTTAGTTGTTTCTCAGTTTCCTGCTAGACAAATTTCTGTAATTCATCTTTGATTATGACAAGCAAGGTTTTGCAGCATACTGGCTAGCTATATGTGGCATCATCATCACCTTCTCCAGAAAGGAACCATCAGCCCATCAACACAAATTGTCCTTGATTCTGTATCTTGTTTCAGGTCTGTCAGACCTTTTCACTGCACTTTTCTCCTAGTTCTGTTTCTAGAGGTCTTCAATTTAAAATTGCAAAAACTTCTCAAAAGTAAAATAGTTATACATTTTCTATCATGGCCTTTCTGATAGATACCTTTCCCACAGAACCTAAAGTCAGAAAGTTCTGGTCTGTTTTATAGTTTAGTTTTGTTTGTCTGAAGTTCCTGCGTGTGCATTGTATAATACTTTTTCATCTATTAAGTGGGAGAAGCCTCAGATTTTCAATTTTAAGGCTTTCAAAACCTGGGATTATTTTGCACTGTTAAAAGATCTGCTTGAGTTGTTTTGATGAATGTACTCTGAATACTGAACTTCCTCTCAGTGAAGCATTCCTCTGTGTTGATTGTTGTGACTATCTATTGCCTTTGAGACAACTTCTTGATTTATGAACTGATGACATCAGTTACTATCCAGTTATCGTCCACAGATGCTGGGTAATTCTACATCTACCCTTTTCTTAGAATATTCATGACAAGTGACTGATATTAACGGACAATCTCACATGTTCCCTAGGTATGGAGGTTATGGATCCCCTTTTAAGTCCTGTTCTGGAATGTGTTGAAAGAAGCAGCTCCCTCAAACTCATTGATGATGACTGTAATGGATGCTTCCTGGGGAACAGTCTAGTGTTGCTGGTGATTTTTTGTTTGTTTGTTTGTTTGTTTTTCCAAGGGAGTATTATCTCAGATAATTTCAAAAAGCAAACCAGGCATTCTTGTGGCATATTCAGGGGCACCAGGTTTGTGATGTCCTTTGTCAGTGAACAGGACAATAGGAACTTATTTATTTCTTTATTCCAAGATGCAGTTGGGTTAGATAGTATTTAGGAAAGCAATGCGTGTCAGTTGTACATGTCTACCATTTGAGGATAACAGAGGAAATGACACTGGCAAACAAGTCAGTTTTTAATAAGTGGGGGAGAGTATAAATTTTATCTTTACCTTTTTCTGATGCACACATTTGATGTTCCATCCTGAAAATGAACACCAGCTTTGATCTTGTGTTTGAAGTCATGCGTTATATGAAGATAGTACTGAAAAACTTGTTCCTATAAAGCTTTGTAAACAAAATAGGCTGCTTTTGGACAAACAACAGAAGTCACTGACAACAGAACCATCCAAAAAGTTCTGTGTGGGGAATGGAGAGTTTCATCGGTTCTGATTTCACTGGATTCTGAGTTCACTGTTGATATCTCAGAAAAATAACTGATAAAGATAATTATTTTGATCCCACTTTGAAAAAAAATATGAAATAAAACCAAACCAAAACCACAACAAAACCTTTCAAGTAGAATTTTCAGTAGTCAGAAAAAATTAAGATGTATATAAAAGTAAGTTAATAAAAGTGCTTCATTATAGGTCAGCACTAGAATAGAGATGCCACATAGGGTAGAACAATAGTATGATCTCATGAAGTGTGTGTGTGTATAAAAATAAATTAGACATAGTAAGTTTATCTCTCTTACTGACAAATTCGAATTATAGTACTACCTTTTTTAGTAAGTGCTACCAATCTTTTATGGAAAAATATGGAAAAGATCTACACTACGGGCTATGCACACTTTGGTTTTTAGTCAGCGGTGGGAAACAACATTTATATATATATATATAATTTAAACTAAATATATCTAATACAACGAAATGTGGTCTCATCACTGAGACTTTATAGCTTCACAATTGTTTGGGCTGGATGCTGGAACTCTTCCAGGTAAAATAATCTGTTAAATACCTGAATACCTGTAACAAATCACTCGTCATGTATGAGAGTCATTTTCTCTCTATTTATCTTACACTTTTCTTTCCTTACCTTAATGGTCTCCTTCCTTACTGTCTTCTAAACTGTGTGAAGTGAAGTAAGCTTTCATGGAGGAAGAGGGATTAAAGTGTATATTAAGTTAGCTTCAGATCACATATTCATATTTCTAAGTTATGATTTAACAATATTCCTCTTTTTCTCTATGTCTTCCTGAGGAAGCAGTATAAATTAGAGATACAACTGGACTATGAAGTGCTTACATGTTTGGATGTTGTTAAAGTGTTAATGTCCTTAATTATGTTAATTGGTATATTTTCCGTTTTGATTCATGTAGAAGAAGAATAAAGATACACAAGGAATATAAGTCTTTACCTCAGTATATTCCTTTACTGTACTGGGCTATTTTTCTCCTACATTGTTAAAGATCCTGCAGTTTTCCTTTATGTAGAGTATATGATGTGGATTTTTTTTTTTCCATACTAGCCAAAGGAGCTACTAGTGTAATTACTGTGACAGAGCAGAACAATAAGGGTCAAACATAATGGAAAGAACTCAGTTAAATATTTCTGCTGCTGGTTTTATGTGCAGCTTATGAAACAAATCTTAGATTTGTAGATGCAACAACACTTAAGAATTAGCTACATGTTCTTTCTTAATTCTTGTTTTCAGTCCACTATATCAGGATGTTGGTTGTCAGTTGCATTCATGTTTGTAGCTTGATAAATAGTAGTTAAAAATCTGTTTGCTGCATGAAATATTTTGGTGGGGGATGGGGTGGCTGGGGCATGCTCAGGAAAATACTGGTTTAGCTTCAGCTTGAAAATAAATGCTGAAAATTCCATCAGAATAGAAGTTTCATTTCTAGAACTCTGTTTTTTGGAGTATGAGAGTGGTCCCAAGAACAGCTTTTGGACAGGCAGAAAAATGGTGTATCAGTGGTTATGAGCTGCTAGAATGTAATAGATTCCTTATCTTCTCTAGGATGATGCATTTTGATGTGATTTGCATAACTGTCTAGGAAGACAGTAAACCCCAACTCAACAAGTTCTAAAAAGTCAAATGTAAGAACTACATGCGTTGTATAGAAAATGAACATTTGTGTGCCAGAGAAAATGTTTATTTGGTTCAGCAATATAGTTCCACAGTCAGAAAGTATCATTTCAAATTATTTCAAATCTTATTTTTATATCTACTAACAATATGTAGCATGGTTTTATAATAATGGATATAATAGACTTTTTTCCTCTTGTGAACAAAAGAGGTTTTGTGCTTCTTTCCAATCAAGTGGCATTAATTTTGAAATTTATTTCACACCTGATTTTGAAAGACATATATGCAAATTGGTATTCAGAGAATTTTGAATGTTTTAATTTTAAAGGGGCCAGTAGTCATTTTTTGCAATGAGAACAGTAGGTACTCGAGTAATGCAGAAGACATGCAGACTGAAAAAATTAAGTGTGCAGTAGGCAACATCTAATAATTCCAATGATGATAGGCTTGGGAATTCTTGAGAGTATTTTTCACATCACCATCACTGGACATTTCTTTCAGTTCTCAGAAAGTTTATGATTTCCTGGTGTTGGAATGATCTGGCAAAGTATCAGTCATTTCCAATATGTTTTCATCTAATTCACCGTACTCATAACATCTCATCCTTAAACACAGATCATTTAGGTGTATCTATTTTCCCATCTCTAAGAGGGAATTTAGACTTTCTCAGAACTTTGTTTGCTGGTAATTCTTAACTATGTAAATAACAAGATATTTGTTAGAATCCTATACCTACCTTGAGGTATTTACTCCTCCTGGAGTATTATAATACTTTCATGATTTCATGAATACTTTCATGAAAGTATTATAATACTTTCATGATTTCAGCTTATATATATATATATATAT